>NC_086017.1:15946212-16249242 GCF_029281585.2 Gorilla gorilla gorilla
ATTGATCTCATAATGAACTTGGTTTTGGCACCAGCAAAAAATGTTGGAATAGTTTTTACTACAATATTCTGTTGAAAAATAGTTCAGTAAGTCATTAGATTATTTACTATTTGAGTTTGGGCTATGCTGAGTTAAAAAATTAATTTAATTAAGGACTTTTCAGAGCCTTTAATATGTTTACATGGTTATCGTATGCAGTGTTTGTCAAGTTTAATTTTATGGCTACGTGAATGTAGCTAACATTTCCTGAGAGTATCATTCATGCCTAGCACTGTTCTAAGTCCTCTACGCATATTATCTAATTTATTCTTTGCCGCAATCTCATGAGATGAATATTATTGTTATCCACATTTTACAGTGGGGAAATTTGTCCATGGACACATGCTTAAAATTATGAGAGTTGGGTTTCAAATTCAGGAAGTTTGACTCTAGAAATACAGTGTGCTAATAAGCTTCTATTAATCGAAGAATCATTTGGGGGTATCTTTCTTTGAAGGAACACTCTGAGATGAACGTGGTGAGAAGTACTTTATCAAAAGGAATTTGGCAAGTTTGAGTCATTTTCCTTAAGAATTTGATTTACAAAAGGAAGATTGTGTCAGTGAGAGTCTACTAGAAAATCACTGTAAGTGATGGGTCTTCTACCTCAGAACGGTGGTTTCCAACTTTTGCGACCCTCCATATAACTAAGTACCACCTAAATTAGACTTTGCTAAGTATGGGAAAGAACACCTCCCAATATTTTCTAACAGAACTTCAGACCCAATGTGTGTAGGCAGAAAGACCCTCATGGCCATATGATGGCTGCCTAGGGACCATTCTTGACCACATTCTGATGATTACAAAATGTTATTCCAATAGGAATCCATCCAGTTTTATTTCCCTCAGGTCTCTCCTGGGTGGATTTTCCAAAGTTCAAAAGATTTAGTCTTAATTCCTTCTATAACAAATATGGATTCTACTTTATCAGTGCTCAGAAATACAACACTGAGTATATCCATCTGAAGGCAAATTCAAATTTGGGGATATCACATGACACAAAGGTTCCATGAGATTAGTAATGTTCAAATGAGAAGGAAGATCTTTTTACGTTTAAATCTGTCATCCTTAAGTGTTTGTAAGCTATATGTAACATCGCCAGTTTTGGATAGGTTTTAACATATTTTCAATTTTATTTCTTATGTAGAAAATTGTTAAATAAATACTTCTTTCAGAAACCGAACCCAGTTTAAGTAACATTTAGGGACTTAACCAGGTGGGGAGTGATTTGTACAGTGCCTTGAGTTAGTTTAAGACAAACATGGAATATTAATAAATTAGAATCCTTAGCTCAAAAATATATTTCAATAATTACTTCTCTGAAAAGAAAGTCTTACAGGATGCAATTTTTTATTGTTATCTTTCCATTTGTTGAAGAACTTTCTTTGTTATCCAGGTTAAAGCCTTAGATAAAATTTTGTGAGAGTTATTGCTTTGATAAATTATAATTAAAGCACAATTGGAAAAAACACAAAAGAATTTTTTTTAATTTTACTTTAGGTTCTGGGATACATGTGCAGAACAAATTTTTGCTTATTCATTCTCTCTTGGCCATCCTACTATTAGGATGGCTTGAAATTGACTCTAAGATGGATATAAAGTTGTATATTAAGGATCATTAGGTAGTGTAAGGTCCAGAGGGAAGATAATATCTCAACATGAATTATCATAATTTAAGGTATGAATAATATAAATGCCATTAAGAGAATATAAAGAGAATGTTATAGGAGTTAGATATAAGGATAATCATTTCAAACTTGGAGGAGATAAGAGGTACATCTTATCATAAAAAAATTCTTCAATTGTCAATTATTAAAACATAATATAATTATAACCAAGGTTGATGACTTGAGAATTTAAACACTACAGAGAAACAGTCCCTGTCTCTACATAGTTTTTGAATTTCAATTTAAAATTTTAATCATTATGAAACAATAATTTATTTGTGATACCGTCAAAACTTTAGTGCTCATTATTTATTTGGGCTGAGCATTAGGGCTTATGTAAAGCAATATTTTGTACAGATTAAGAGTACAATAATTTAAGTAGAGTCAATTCAGAAACTTAAACCTGATGTGAAATCACTTGCTGAATGATCTTAGGAAAACTGTTCAACGACTCTGTTTCTTCGTGTACATCTCAAGCATTTTGATATATAAAGGAAATACCAGACCTGAAGCTCATAGTGCAGTGTGACTTGCCAATAAGTCCTTGGCATCAGCTGAAGACATCTACAATTGATTATACCCATTAAAAATGAAAATCCTTGATTAGTTGTACCAGTCATTTAGACAAAACTTGAGAGAGCAACCCCTGTCACTTTTAGTGCTATGTCACAATCAAATGTCTTTTGAAGGCATTATAAAAATACACTCATATATGTATCATATATATATATACACATGTTATGACACACACACATATATAAAATATATATACATAAAAAAAGATATATATATATATAATATGATACCCCACCACCAACACTCCTCCCAAACTAGATTGCTTTTTATATCCTGTACATCGAGGCTTGACAGAATAATGCAGAGGAAGCCATCAGCTCTGTAAATTACTAGAAGAATATTACAGCATTTTCATTCATCACTAAGTCATTTTCATACTTTATTCATTACATGATTGGCATAATTCAATGTAATTTCCACTTCCAAGAGTTTGAAATATTAGCTACTTTCTATTTTCATTCCCTTCCTACAGAAGCATCAATTACTTTAAAGTTTTCCAAGGATTCCTTCTTTGCCATCATTTCTGTCATCAGTCAGCTGGTGTGATACATTAACATTGAATGTCTATGCCATGGAAATGACTGAATGCTGAAAATATCAGAAGAGGTTGAATTACGGTATGAGGAGTTTCTAATATGTCAAAATGGTCCAACAAAGGGAGGGAGGAAGGGAGCATCACGTGTTCAGAGGCAGTGGTGAACAAAATGAGAAGAATCACTTCCAAAAGCAAAGAAACTATCATCAATGATAAATACCACCCACCCAGGACTCACTAGGTGCAAGGTTTCCTGTTAAATTCTTTATACATGTTAGCTAATTTACATATGTTTATTGTTACTGATTGAAATGATGTAAAGTTATCTTTCTCCTCCTTCAAGCTAAGCAGAAAAAAGGAATTGCAACTTTATTCACACATTCATGCCCTCATATTCATCGAATCTTTAATATATGTGAGCTATTGTATGAGCATGTCATGTGTATGCAGAAATGATCACATTTTCTTTACTCTCAATTAGAAGAGCTGAGGTATTTCATACTTAATATCATAAGTATTTGGATAATATGGGTGCATATTCAGAGAGTGCGTGTTATAAACATAAACCTTGTTTCTTGGTCTGAAATACTTGTATAGAGATGTATGGCATAATACACATATTTAAAATTGACTACTACTTTGGAAGTGACCAGGGACTATTATTCCTATAGTCCAATAGAAGAACCAGAATATTAAAGAAGACCTGTTGTGACCAAATTCCTCTGGGTACTGAATGGCAGTGTCTGGAAAAGGAGATGGGTCTTAACATCTAGTCTGTTATGTTGGTGAAGTGTTACAGGCCTCCACCAAAAAGAATGTTTTCCAAAAATCACAAATGGTGATTTAGTTTTTCTTTTATTAGCTCTCAGCTTTTATCTCAGTATTTTGACTTTGTAAACTAGTGTCTGTGCAAAGTTTTCTCCAATTTATCTCCTTGTGCCTTTCATCATAAGAGGCGATAAGAAAGTGGTAAGCAGAAAGCTGTCCATTAATCTTGTTGGAAGGATGATCTACCTTCAGAGTGTCTAAATCAGGGCTCCTGGGCTTTGTTGTATGGTTTTGTCTGCACCACTCTGCTTTAAAGTCCAGAACTGTAACTGACAAGTCTTGAGTTTTAGGAGACTGGGCCTGACTGCAGGCCTTTAAGGAGAGCTGTAGTTAACTCCAGATGAGGAGTGAGACCTACAGCAGGGAAGAGGCCCTGGCCTCAGGGCACCAGGGTAAAGTCTAGCTTTCTCTATGATACCTCTAAACCAGAAGTTCCTCAAGGGGATTAGGCCTAGGTAGACCATGAAGACAGTACCCACAAGAGACAAACCAAGACTACAGGGTGAGAAAAGTCAAGTAGGAGGCCAGGAGGAGATTTCAAGTTGTGTGTTCCATTTGGTTTCAGTGGATTCATTACTTCTACATACCTTGTCTGCAGGCTCCAGACATCTGTCCTCTGATGCAGGCTTCTATGGAGATAGGTTTAGTAATTTCATAAGAAAATTACAGGCAGTCCCTATTTAGCAAGAGTCATATGCAAGAGTTTCAGTTACCACAGTTTAGTTAAATGATGCCAGTCCTCCAACAACACAGTTGAAATTTCAGCTGCCATGGCATATGAACCATGAATAAATGCATGAAGTAAATACTTTGCCGCTAGCTCTACAGTCCACAAATCACTACATAAGGAAAAGATGTACATCATAATGATTGGCCAGTCACATCACTTCTTTCAACTTCTGTGGATGGCTGAACCTGCTTATCTGTTGTTTATTTCACGTACAGACAGTAAAGTGTGTAGTTGGGTTGCTTCCTTTTCTCAGCGATAAACTCATGGGACATTTTACAAAAATGGATAATGGAAAGAGGGAATTGAATTGGCCAACAAAAATGAAAGTACAGTAAAGATATGAAAACCAATCATGTGCAAAGTGAAATTTGACTGGAATATAAATGGAGATATAGAAGAAATAGCTCACAATAGTAATGTTGACACTGCAGACATTCAAGAGACTCTGGATATGCAGGCAGAGGAATTCATAAAATACAGCACTGACATCAGTGAGAAAGGATGTCAGAATGAAAAAAGATGTCTCAGAGGAAGTAATAATGGCCGAAAAAAAGAAAAAACACACAAAAAAACCCCACTTTCCATTAAAAAGAAAACTCTTATAAATATTTCAAGACATTGAAAACACAAGGGATAAAATTTTGGAAGTTGATTCAAACATAAAAAGGAGCATGACAATTTCCCAAGACATAGAAAACAATGCTCACTCCATCCCTCCATTGCATAACTCCTCCTCAAGTTGTACAATAAGAAGGCCAGAAGGTAAGGACTGTTCAGACTACTCTAGGTTACTGAGCTTTCATTAGACTTTTATATCATTGTAGATTCACATTTAGTTGTATGAAATAACATAGAAATATGCCTGTATCATTTGCTCAGTTTCGCTCAAAGGCAACACCTTTCAAAACTGTAATACAAAAATCACAACCAGTGTAATGATATTGATACAGTCAAAATACAAAACACCTCCATCAGCACAGGGATTCCACGTATTGCTCTGTCATAGTCATACCTACTTCCTTCCTGCCCCACCCCTCTCTAAGCTGTGGCATCTACCAATCTGTTTTGCATTTTCATAATTTTGTCATTTTAAGAATGTTTTGTAAATGATGCTATATAGTATGTAAACTTTTGAATTAGATTTCTTTATAATTCTGTGGAAAGTCATCCAGGTTGCTGTGTGTATCAATAGTGTGTTCTTTTTTACTGGTGAATAGTATTCCGTGGTATAAATGTACCACAGTTCATTTAACCATTCATACACCGAAGAACATCTAGGTTGTTTTCAGTTTGGTACTATTATCAATAAAGCTGCTATAAACATTTGTATACTGGTTTTGTATGAACATAAGTCATCACTTCTAAGGGATAAGTTCCTGAGGGTTCAAGTGCTACGTCATAAAATAGCTGTAGGTTTAACTTGTTAAGAAACTACCAAACTGTCTTCAAACTGTCTGGCATTTTACATTCCCACCAGCAATATTTGATGACCCAGTTTCTCTGCATTCTTTTTTCTATGTTGACTCTTCCAATTCATGAATATAGTATGTCTCTCTATTTATTTAGGTCTTATTTTATTTTTTTCATCAACATTTTGTATACTGAAGAAACCTATAAAGGTATACTAGCCTATCCATGTTTTGTTAGATTTACACCTAAGTGTTTACTTTTTTTCAGCAATTGTAAATGGTGCTGTATTTTAATTTACGGATTTATGAGTCCAGATGTTCATTCTAGTGTATATAAATACAATTGATTTATATATGTTTAAATCATATATTGCAACCTTTCTAAACTTGCTTATTGCTTCTGGCAGGTGGATTGTAGATTATTTGGGATCTTCTATGTCAACAATAATATCATCTTTAAATAAGGATAGTTTCTTTCTTTCTTTCTGGTTTGCATGCCTTTTATTTCCAGTTCTTGATTTATTGCACCAACTAGAATATCCAGCACTATGTCGAATGAGAATTATGAAAGCAGACATCTTTGCATTGCTCCCAGTCTTGGGAGAAAACCATTTAGTCTTTCACCATTAAGTATCATATTACATATAGATTGTTGTACATCAAGTTGTTTATCAAGATGAAGATGATTGACTCTGTTGCTGTTTTTCTGAGTCTGATTCATGAATGGGAGTTGAATTTTGTCAAATGCCTTTTTGGTAATTTTTAAATTATTATTATTATACTCTAAGTTTTAGGGCACATGTGCACAATGTGCAGGTTAGTTACATATGTATACATGTGCCATACTGGTGTGCTGCACCCACTAACTCGTCATCTAGCATTAGGTATATCTCCCAGTGCTATCCCTCCCCCCTCCCCCCACCCCACAACAGTCCCCAGAGTGTGATATTCCCCTTCCTGTGTCCATGTGATCTCATTGTTCAATTCCCACCTATGAGTGAGAATATGCGGTGTTTGGTTTTTTGT
Source organism: Gorilla gorilla gorilla (assembly GCF_029281585.2). Classification (NCBI taxonomy): domain Eukaryota; kingdom Metazoa; phylum Chordata; class Mammalia; order Primates; family Hominidae; genus Gorilla; species Gorilla gorilla. The sequence goes on from NC_086017.1 coordinate 15,953,023, forward strand.
TCTTGTGATAGTTTACTGAGAATGATGATTTCCAATTTCATCCATGTCCCTACAAAGGACATGAACTCATCATTTTTTATGGCTGCATAGTATTCCATGGTGTATATGTGCCACATTTTCTTAATCCAGTCTATCATTGTTGGACATTTGGGTTGGTTCCAAGTCTTTGCTATTGTGAATAATGCCGCGATAAATATAGGTGTGCATGTGTCTTTATAGCAGCATGATTTATAGTCCTTTGGGTATATACCCAGTAATGGGATGGCTGGGTCAAATGGTATTTCTAGTTCTAGATCCCTGAGGAATCGCCACACCGACTTCCACAATGGTTGAACTAGTTTACAGTCCCACCAACAGTTGATATGATCATGTGGTTTTTCTTTCGCCTGTAAATATAATGGGTTACATTGATTTTATTATTATTATTGATTCAGGCTTTCATAACACGAGTAAACTTCATTTGGTAATGCATGTAATTATTTTAATATATTGCTAAATTTTATTTGCTAATATTTTGTTAATGATGTTTGCATCTATATTTATGAGGGATATTGGTCTGCAGCTTTTGTTTTTGTGCTTTGTTTGTTTGTTTTAGGCACTATCTTTGCCTAGTTTTGGTATTAGTAATGCTAACTGAATAAAACAAATTGAACATGTTCCTCCTCTCTTATTTTTTGGAGATGGTGTATAATTGATGTTACATCTTCTTTTAATATGTGGTAGAGTTCTGCAGTGAAATCACTTTGGCCTAGATGTTTCTGTTTTGGGGAATTTTAAATTAAATATTTAATTTCATTAATAGCTCTTATGGCCATTAAAATGATCATTTTATACTAGGAGAGTTATAATAGTCTGTGTTTTGTAAGAATTGGTCTATTTCACCTAAGTTGCTAAATTTATGTCTGTAACGTCGTTCATAGTTTTTGCTTTTCTCTTTAATGTGTTGAGACTTAAGTCTGTCATTGTATTTATTGTTTTCTGATTGTTCTGTTTTTTTTTTTGCATATCTGATTTTTTTCTGTCTTCCCGTGAGTTACTTGAACTTGTTTTTGTAATTCTAGTATGACATATCTATAGTGTTTTTAAGTGTCTCTCTGTGTGAAGCTTTTTTAGTGCTTGCTCTAAATATATACATAACTTATTGCAGTACACTGGTTTAGTCACTTAACCTGCTCAAGCGAAGAGTTGAAACCTTACCACTCACTACGTCCCTTTACAAATATTTTCTTCACATACAGTAGAACCACGTTAGACAATACTACAACTTTTGCTTTCTATGTTGAGATCTAATTTAGAAGATAAAAGAAGACAAGGAAAATCTATTTATTTATCCACATTTTTTGCTTATTGCATTCTTCCTTCTTTTCTGATGTTCCAAGTTCCCTTTTTTAAAAAACAAATTATTTTCTTTCTGTTTAGAGAACTTCCTTTAGCCAGTATTTTAGGGTAAGTCTGCTGTTGATAAAGTATGTTGGTTTTTCCTCATCTGAAACTGTCTTGATTTCCTCTTCATTTCTGAGCATATTTTCTCCGGTTGTAGGAATCTGGGTTGATATTCTTTTTGTTCAGTATTTGAAAAATGTGCTACTTCCTTCTGACCACCAAGATTTTGGATGAGAAATCCTCTGCTGTTTAAATCATTTTCCCCCAGAGGTAAGGTGTCATTTCTTTGTTGTGGCTTTCAACATCTGTTTTAGTATCTTTACTTTTCAGAAGTTTGACTATGACGTATCTGGGTGTGGATTTCTTGGGTTAATTATGCATAGAATTATGCGTTTTCTTAATCTCATTTATGTGTTGTGCCATATTTTGGAACTTACAGCAATTGTTTCTTTGAGTACTTTTTAGCCTTCCACTCTTTCTCCAATGACACAAATGTTAGATCTTTTATCTCCCACAAGTCACAGACATTTGAGAATAAACTGAAGTTTATTTTTCTCTGCTAGCCAGATTGTGTAATTAACATGTATTGTTCCATCCTCAAGTTCACTGCTTCTTTGTTCTGTTCCCTTCATTCTGCCATTGTCCATTATCCATTAACTTTTTTATGTTGGTTATTGTGTTTTTCAGTTCTAAAATGCCCATTTGGTTCTCTTTTATATCTTCCATTATTTTACTGAGATTCCTTATTTTGTGGGAGAGACTTTATTTTTTCATTTGTTTCAAACATTCTTGTAGTTTGTCATGGAAATATTTCATTATGGCTGCTTTAAAATTCTAAAATTCTTTTCCGATAATTCTAACGTCTCTGTGATCTTGGTATTAGCATCTGTTGATTGTCTTTTTCATTCAATTTTCGATCTCCCTTGTTTTTGATGTGATACATGAGTTTGATTGAAACTTTGTCATTTGGGTATTTCATTGTGAGTTGCTGGATCTTATTTAAACTTTTTGGTTTAGCTTGATTTTGTCACCTCCATCAAGGGAAAGAGGTCTGCTGTTTTGCTACTGCCTTGTGAAGTCCAGTTCCCACAGATGAGTGAAGACTCAATCACCATTGACACCTGAAGAGGGTGTGTTCCCCTTTATTACTGGGAGGGGGTTAAAGTTCTGATTCTCCATCAGCCCTCCTCTGACATCATCCTAGCAGTAAGGAGAAGGGGATCATTTTTACTCCTGGGTGAGATGAAAGTCCCAGCCTCCTACTTCGCCTTCTCTGACTCAGCCCTAGTCGGGGAATTAGAGTCCCTTGGTATGGGCCATCCAACCTGGAAGTCTAAGCTCACACTTGGCCTTTGATGAGTAATGGTGAAGGTCTCATTTTTTGTTTTTCTGATTTGTTGAGCTAGAGTAATATCGTTACTGTCTCAAAACTTTCTTTCTTACTAGGTTGCCCCTTTCCTGATCCTTTGGCTAGAGACAGCAGCTTTTCTTGCTGATTTTAATTGTTTGTGCCCATTGGTATTTCCAAATCTCTGGTTTCTCCATCTCCCAGTCTGGGATATACGTGGGATATAAGAGATAACATGAAAACCCAGGAGCTCACCACCATGTTCCTTGGGTAGTAAGGTCCCTAGCTGGTTTGTCTCCTTTTCTCCACCTAGGAGAGTCTCTTTATGTTTGTTTCATATATATAATTTACAGAGAATTTAGTTGCACTTAGTGGGAAAATAAGAATACAAAATATCTATTTCATCTTTCCAGAAGGGGAGGTCCTGTCTTGATACGTTTTATTTACAAATAGAACACTTTCTCAATTGTTTAATGTTTTAATTACAGTGTACTAAATAAATATTAGTTTTGCTTTTTTATTTCTTTATATATTCATAAATGCTAGTAAGAGAGGTTTTTGTTTTGACAAAGATGTTTACAAGTTACAGAACAATTGTAATTTCTCCTTTTTATTTATTAAGATTGCTTTTTTTATAGTTTCAGCTTAGACTCCTCTTTTTTTGTTTCCACATTACCATGAAAAATGAGTATAGCATGCATTTTAATACTTTAAGATGTACTATGAATTTCTTTCTTTTTCCAGTCTTCTTTTTTTTCCCCTTTCTCTTTCCACAAACATGTATTATGCACTAGGAAGTCTATAATGCACTGGGGATACAAAAATGACTAAAATGTATCAGTACCATCCTAGAGCTTATGGCCAAGTGATAGGCATAGGTCCTTTTTAGCGGAAAAGATATTATATATTCTGAGTGTTATTTTTCTCTACTGTTACTTAAATATGTGCATAACATAAAGTGTGGTACGATCTGCAAATGTTATAGAGCTTATTTAGCAATAAAACAAAAACATTATACAAATTAATTCAGTGCAGCTTCAGAAACACATAAAAGTATAAAAAAAAGCCCAAGCAAAATGAATAATAGCAATATTTTAAGATATGACATTGATAGAACCCTCACCATCTCCCTACACACATTATTCTCTTCATTCCTCCTAACAACCTGTGACACAAGTGTCTTCATTAACCCCTTTCACTGATGAGGAAATTGTTATATTTAAAAGATAAATTACGTTCCAGAAATTTGGGGCATCTTGTACCATGAGCATTCTTCTGTGTGCTTTCTGGGGTCTAGAGGAAAGTCAGCAGTTTTTTCAGTGTGTTGGTATGCACCTTATTCAGAATTTATTTCCAGAATACATACACCTCTATGTGTTACCATCCCTGCTATAGGTTTTAAAACCTTCCAATTCTCTTTTACCTCCAAGCCTCTCAAACAACAAGAATGCTTCTTCAGCTATATTGAATATGTTGCCTCTAAAAGACGGATATTATTTTTCAACCTTGCTTTTGGAATAGGATGAATATTTTATTCCCCTTGTAAAATTATTTGAACAATTCTGAGGCGACTGCATATATCTTAAGTCTAATATTTATGTCCTATACAATGTAGCTCCAGCCTACACCCACAGCCTCGCCTTCTGCCATCCCAGGCTCCATATTCCCCTTGTTTCTAACTACATCAGACAACAGACTGGTCTGTAAAAGTACCATACGTTCCCCTGCCTCCAAGCCTTTGTTTCCATTATTTACTCTGTCTGGAATTTTGTTTCCCGTTTTGTCTCTCACCATTTGGTTCAAGTGTCATCTCTTTTAGGAAGTATCAAACTGGTCAGATTGAATGTCTTCTGCATAACTATAATAATGTGTTTAATTATCATGGTAGGATTTGTTTTATGTGCTTGGGGAATAATTTGTAAGCAGGGATCCTGTATTCTCAACTTTAAGCACAGTGCTGGGCACATAGTGGTTGCTCAATGAATGTTTGTAGAATTGGATTAAGGAGTATTTTTCAGTGGCAGCTGTGATGCCTCCCCCAGATATATTTTTATCATTCCACTCACGGGTTGTCCTTTTTACTTCAGGCCTTTTGCATTTTAATCGTTGAGTGGAATTCCAAGGTGACTTTCAAGTAATATGTTCTATTATTTATTTTAGCAAAGAAATGTGCTTTTTCCTCTAATAAACAAATATGTATTTGTTGATATTGACTTATCTTTGGATATTTCTCCTGAAGTATAACTCTTTTCTTAAATAAACTTCTAGTAGAATAGACAAATACTATACTATTAAATTGTTAATTCAATAAGTAAACATTGAGTGCTTTTGTAATATTTAAGTTGCTCTTTAGCCCTGTGAATTGAAAAATACAAATATTTAAAAATATAACTAACTCAACATTTACGAATTTTTTAACACCTCCTGAGCTATTATCATCAGCAAATGCTGAATATTTTTGTGGAATTAAGCCCAAGAAAGAACTGCTTTAGGCATCATGTATTTATTTGCATATTTTCATTTTTTTCTGATAAAAACATCTGACATTTGAGATGTCTAATTGCACTAGATAAATGTCGTTAAAAAGCACTGCTATCCCACTAGGAAGACTGAAGTTGAAAACATCTGAGAGATCATGATGACATCCTAGTACTGTATCCTTATTATTGTGAAACATGCCTAACTGCAGAGAAACCCTCATTTATAAAACTCTCAGATCATAACGTAGTATGAGTACGTTTCAACATTGTTGCCATAAGCAAGAGTATGCACTTGCCAAGGATAATTTCTATGACGATCCAAACAGCACTCAATAATGTCTCAGTATTTTCTAATGTTCCCAATTTATCCTTGGGTAGGATAGCCTATAAGTAGTTCATTGGTCAAGACTCAAATTTCTGAGATAAGAGTTAGCCTCATTTGATTTATGTAGGTGCTCATCTATATCAAAAACAAAACAAAACACAAAATCGTGAGTTAGAATGAAGGCCTGATTTAATTTCCAGGCCCCATCAATTTACTAAGAGTGTGGACAATGTTTCTTAACTTCCTTGAGAGATCTATTTTCCTAACCTCTAGAGCTTTCCTAGCAATTCTCTGTCTTGCTAAATCACATAGTTGCTATACGAATTAAATGAGATGATGGGTTTAGTGACTCCTTTCACAAGATGGGTAGAAATATTTCCAGCTAACTAAATATGATCTATTTATGTATTATGATTGTTATATAAAAATGTTTTACAAACTCTAAAGTTGCATATAAAATGAGGTGGCATTGTTCTCTCTCTGTCTCTTCAGGGAATTACTCCAGTATCTTCGTCTATTCTGAACTATTGCCTGACCAGTTATTTTGTGTGCTGTAGACACTCAACAAATGGTGTCAGACTAACTTGCCTAGCAGGCCGCCCTGTCTCTACCAAGGATCTCCCATTCCTCACACAAGTTGCATTTAGCAGACTTCCTTTTCTCATTCATTTCCATTAAAATGTTTCTTGCTCTGCAATAATGATAAGCCAAACCTTTTCCAGGACTCTAGTTATTTGATCATTTCATGTTATAAAAAACGTAAGTTCTACTAGGAAAGGACCTTATCTGTCTTGTATGCTACCGAACCCTAAATGCCTTCTTGGTGCTGATCACAATAGTAGGTGCTCAATACATACTGAATGAAGTAATGGATGAAGGATGGATGAATGGATGGATGGAAGGCTTTTATACTAAGGCTGTAAACTCATTAAGGGCTGAGCTGGCTTGTACTAATGGATATATCCAAGTTACCAAGTGAAGGGTAATATTTGTTGATAAAAGCAAAGGCTAGGGTATTAATCCTCCCTAGTAACATATTATAGTTTATTTCTAATTAGGAAAATTAATACGTTAATTAAAAAGTAAAATTTAAGAAGGAGAAAATGTGAAGCAAGTCTTGTGGCACATGAGAGTTTTTGTCATGTAAATATTTTCCTTTTCCATATAGCAGCAGGGACCACGAGGGGTTGTTAGCCTGGAGTAGAGACTACTCAGAGAAGCTACAACAACTACAGTTGTCTTTAAAAATGTAACAATATGTCAAGATGAAATGGTCATATTTCTTCTGTATGGCCTTATCTGCAGAAACTATAAGGTAAAGAATTGTTTAATTGAACATAATTAACAATTAACATAATTGTTTAATTGAACATAAACCTATCATGCTTATAACTCAAACAATTATTCTGAGGTTAGTGAGTGACGCATCACTCAAGGTATTCAAGTCGAAACTGCATGACCATCTGGTGATCTTTAGTCATATGTTGTAGGGATGTTGGCAGAGGATGAGAACAGTTGATCTCCAAATTTGTTCCTAGTTAGAAACAGCTCACCATAAAGACTCAAGAAAAATATCACAAGTTGAAAAGCTCCATTTTGCCTATATATAAGTCCAAGCAAATCTAACTATTGAAAGACTTTATTTTCATGACTTGAAATGCATTAAAATTTTCACTGGGATTCCCCAAATCCTGGTCCTATTATACATACGCCATTAGGTTGGTCCTCAAATTTGGCAATTTCAGAGACATGACCACTGATAATTACACATTATATAAACAGCTAAACAGCTGGGCATCTATGAAGAACTGCCTTCTAATGATCATTTCTTGATTAAATTCAGGTGCCATATCACAATGTGGAAACTTTGTATTTCTGCTATATAAACCCTCAGTGAAGGAAATAATATTCTAAGTATTTCTCAACAGATTCTGGCAATGTGGTATCATAGAAAGCTCTCTGGGTCCACTGCAGAGACAGCATTATAAAGGGGATATTTCTCTCTCTCTGTCTTTCTCCCTCTCTCCCTCTCTCTCTCTCTCTCTCTCTCTGATTCAATATCATATATGACAACTAGATTATTATCTGAAACATAATAAGTGCCCAATAAATATTGGTTGTTCGGGGGCTATACATACTGATATATTAAATACATCACGACTTTAAAGAAGTACCAGGAGATTTTATAGACATTTGCTTTAGTCTAAATCTAAAAAAGCATTTCACTCCCACACCAAATGATGCCATTTAAAATGGTGTTGATTGTAGCAAACAAATGCTTTGGATATCCACCTTCCCTGGATACCCAAACTAGCTCCAGGTCAGAGGAAAAGTGGAACAGGGGGCCAGGGTAATATGAGTGCTTCTTGGATGATATGCCCCTTGAACCAAGAGTTAAGGCACCAACTGGCTTCCAAAGGACACAGAGTTGGCCATCAATTGGCTTAGGAGGGGATAAGGGAAATAATTTATCATCAGATGAAGTCACTCATACCAGGTTTATAGATCTGTTCAAGATGGCTGTCATGCTTTGATAAGGATTGGTTCCCTTTTTATTTGGAAATTCTGGATCCCATATTAGGCAGCTAAACAGGTGGTCTTGGTTATAGTTTCCAAGATCCCTAGAGGTAACCCAATAAATGCACTCATACTATATGCACTCACCACCAATACAATCCAAACATTTAGTCACATAAAACATTGCCAGAAATGTTAATTTTTCAATACGAAACTCAACATCTCTTATGATTTAATGAATGTAATTAGTCTATTTTAGGATTTAATATGTAGAATTACTCTATACAATTAAACTTATATTTGAGTAATATTCAAACAACTGCTGATGCACAGTTCAATTGAACTGATTAAAACAGTGTATTTACAACTTCAAAGCTTACTGATGATCTTTAGAAAACACCTCTGGGGAATGCTGAAAATATTTATTCTTTGGAGTAAAACAGTGTGTTTGTGGATTGTCTGGAACTGCCTGGATCTGAGCAAAATCTCTGCTCCTCCTCTCAACTTCACTTCTGTTTGACTTTACATAAATCACTTAAGCTCCCAAGATTTCTACTATCATTTTTAAAAGAAAGAGATTGGAGTATACAGACCCCCAAGCTCCCTTTAGCTCTAAAGCCATGATTCCGACTTATGTCACTCACAATGGTGATCAGATGGCCCTCTGACAGGGGCTCAGAATGGAATGGTCAAGTGTGAGCATTCACTGGAGGAAGTACCCAGGGGAATACTAATAACCTGAAGATAATATTCCTTTATGGTGATGGAGGTTCAAATGGCTCTTGAATCACACTCCACTCTAATAGAGAGTCTCATTCCATTATTATTTTTAACAGTGACATAAGTGGAGGACATTAGCATGGGGTTTCTCATTCTGTTAGGGCTGCACAGGGATTTGTTGAGCTGAGCAAAGGAAAAATGACTGACTGGTACGTTTAATTTATTACTTTTATTGACTTCTGCGGCACCAGTGCAGTTGTACTTGGAAAGCCCATACTAGCTAATAAAACAGGACTTTAGAATTGATGTAGCAAATAATATGCCAAATAAGAATGCCATTATTATTAAAATGTAGTGACACTATTGATTTAAAATAAATATATTAGCCAGTTTGCTGTGCGTTCAGGACTGGACTCAGACGTTGGAGGCACCATTTGGGTTACAGGTTTACATGACAAATGAAAGGCCTCTTACCAGGAGTAATGCAGTTTTATGTTGCAGTTTTATGTGGCAGAATTACCATGGAAATGGAAATAAATCCTGAAACTAAATAGGACCGTGAATACCCTGTCTTCTGAGTTCAGCTTGCCATTTTACATAGAAAGTTCGCAGGAAGCTTACCATGGTTTCCCTTTTAAATAAAAAATTATAGACCTATTATTTCTCAACTCATATCATTATTGAAACTTTTCTTTTCTCTGGAATTAGTATGAATATGGCAGGCTTAGACAAAATAGATCCTACCCCTCCTCTCATGCCTCTGCTGGATTTTTCTTTCACACACAAACACATACACACCCCTCATACCTCTGCTTTGCAACTCCGGGTAGTATATAATTACGAATTTTTCTTTATGAGTCACAGTGCAGGAATGATCCTGAATGGTTTTTAAAGACACAGCTTCTAAAAGGCCATGGTGATTTGTTGGTATGTTAACCAGTGTCTAGATGTGGCTCCCAGGGAACAGCCTCAGGTGAGAGGAGAAAATTTCCCTGCAGTTCAGCACATCTTGATATATACATGTGCATATTTGTGTGCATATGTACTATTTGCAGAAAATGCCTCCAAATAAACACGTTAGTAAATTCTTGCTATTTTGCTCTTGGACTTGTAAATTTAACTAAGAAAGCCTGATGGATGACTAGTTTTTTCTTTATCCTCCAATTCCAAGTACTCTTGGACTGGCATATCTTCTGTGAATAAGTGCCCATGAGCCTTGGTTATCAGGCTAAGATGTCCTTTTATTTATTTATTTATTCATTCATTCATTTAGTACAATCATCACCACTATTTATTTCCAAAAATTTTCATCACCCCAAACAGAAACTCCCTATTCTCCTTTCCCCAAACCCTTGGTAACCTCTAATCTACTTTTTGTAAGACGTCTTTTTAAAGGCAGCCACTGGTAACTCTTTACCCTTAAAACTAATCTCTACCTTTCTAAAATTACTCAAAGCATAGAGAAGTAGCCTGGGAACAGTTGATTTGCTGTTAGGTCTTTATAACCCTAGCCCAGAGCTAGCCATGATGAAAAGTTTGTTTGCCCTCATGAAGGTAAGAAACAAACTTTTCCTGTTCTTCACGGTGGCAATAGTGCCTAAAACTGTAACTGACACATTGCAGATATAGAATGGCTATTCCAGTATAAGTGTATTGAGATAAATAAGTAGGTTTAGAAGTAGAATTGATCTTGTAATAACTTGAGTATTCATTGGAAATAAAAAGGAATGCTAAGCTGACATGCAAGCAAAATTGTCTGGGGTAACTCTGCCTCTTTATTTCTCTTTGCCTATCAGAATGTGGACCCAGCAGCAGAGGTTAAGTATTTGTGGGTCTTAATTCAGTTCCCAGTAGGATGCTGGAATAAAAGAAACCTTTCTTCTTGTCAATAATCGTTCAGTGGAGATATGGTCAAAGATTGCATTCCTCCCGTAAAGAATATAAGGAAATTGACTTGCCAGCAGCTTCCAGCCCTATATCTGTTAATCTCTATTATTTATGTATTTTTCTTGTCCAAGTTAGGAAGGACCAGAAAAATCTAGTAACTTGGCCCTATTTTCTAACTTGCTTTGAATGATTAGACAGAGCTTTGAATATAGAAAGAATTTTGCTGTTGTGTGCATTAAAGCTCACAGTGGGTTTTAAAAATAGAGGAAAATCAGATTTCCTGCTCTCCTTCTACATTTTAACTCATAGCTTTTGCCTGAAATTACACTGGTTTACTTATGACTATATTCAGTAGGTATCTCAAAATAACTATTGATCTTGGGTTGATGGGTTGGTATATTTCTTTTAAATACATTGGATAGCATTTGAAAATTCTGTTTCTAAATATCACTTCTCAATTAACCTTTTAAAATTAATTAATTGACCCATATTTGTCCTATTATGAATCAGATGCTAAGGTTACTGACATAGAGAAATGTTCAAGAGCTCGTTTGGAAAAGGAGATAGATAGTTTATCATATCGTGCTTTGCAAACATATCACTTAAAAATGTGGCAAACTACTATATGTCAAGGATTATGTGATCATGAGGAAAAATTTAAGGTGCAGATAAAAGAGTTGATAGTCAATGAAAAGTGAGATAAGGCAGGAGGCAGTGGAATCCATGCTATTTACTGATTAAACTCAGACTTTTTCCGTAAGCAGGGTGTTTGATGCTGCTGTAATTGGAAATTCTTATTAAAATAACCTCTGTATCTCTCCTAAAAAAGGCCTACTTTTCATATCTGTTGCAAAATGCCAGTGAAGGTAAATTCTTTCCATTTTTATGAGAAATTGAATACATTTGATAGTTAGGTGTCTTCTCAAAACATTATTATATTTTTTTTGTAAGAAGCTGGTGACAGAAGCTTGAACTAGAGTCACAGAGCTTGTCTAAGCTTGCTAGGAAAAGCACATACACATCCCAAGTTTTACTTACAGGCTGAACATTACACACACCTGTCTTTGGAGACAGGGGTCTGAGTCCAAGTATTCTTGAGTCTTAAGTCTGTACCCAGTGGAAAGGTCCCTTTCCTTTAAAACCATAAGTAAGTCAGCACAACTGGCAGTATCTGCCCAGGACATGTCAAGGGAGATTGGCTCAAAAATTGGATATGTTTCTGCTTTGGAGGAAGAGAAATAAAAGCAGTCTTAGAAAATAGCTGCAGAAAATGACAAGATAAAGGAAGGAACATGGTATAATGAAGTGAATACCAGACTAGGAGTCAGGCAATCTGAGTTCCAGTGTCAGCCCCACCAAATGAGATTGGAAAGATATCAATTAAGCATCAGATTGTTTTTGAAAAGATAACAACAAAACCTTCTATAGACTTGCAGCACTAACAAGAAAAGTGTGTGTGAATACATGTACATACATGTACATATAGGCATAAACAAGTATGAATTCACATGCACACACAGGACCACATTGCAGGTGGTTCACAATTGCTTCTCTGTTCTTGAAAGCGTAATTTGATCATTCGTCAAGGAAGAAGACTTGCCTTGCCTCCCTCCCTCACTAAGCTGCTATGAATTTCTTGCACAAATATCAGACACTAGTAAAAGATAATTGCTGTATTCATTTTTTTCAGTCTATGCTTTCAAATCTCTGTGTCTAGGGCACTAGCTTAGAATGGTGGATGCTATATTTCACAGCAAAATCCCTGTCTTCCCTGTCCTGATGGACCTCCTAGCCCACCTGAGCAAACAAGGCAGAGACTCCTGTAGAGTTAAACAGCAACCTGAGAATGAAGTGCAAGTATGGGACTGCCATCTGCTTTATATTATATCTTCAGAATAACTCCAGACCCTTCACGATCTGCTTTTCAGCTCTTTGTAACCTGCTTCTTTTTGACCTGCAAGACTGTCCTATTAACCCCACCAGATATTTTAATTTTCTGTAGTAGTCCCGACCTTTTTGGCCTCAACGAATTAGATTGTGTCATCCACCTCTCATTCAGACTGTGGAAATCCTGCCCTTCAAAAGAGACTAAGTTTGAATGCTTTCTGTGTATTTTCATCTGTATTTCATCTTTTATTTTTGCATTATTTAGAAATACTCTCCCTCTTTTGAGTGTATTCCATGACTTTATGGGGTTCTTTTATAAATTACCTGCTCGTGCCCTTTACCACTTTTATACATCATTGTTCTTTTTTTCCATTTTTAAAGTGTTAAGTCTGGCTATTCATTCCTGTTCTCCAAAAGACCATTAGAAAAACCTGTTGATCAAGCAAAACTTAGCATCTTAAGCCTATTGCATAAGGAAGAAGGCCACATTGATAGAATATCTGTCATGTCTTAAAAAAGGGGATTCAGAGGTAACAGTGATTTAGGATCTGCTGTGGATTATTTGAAGCTGATCTTGCAAGGGGAAGAACTGCGTGAAATGAGACTGAGTTTATGACATAATGGTGTTGGAATTGTGGACATAGCAAGGTGAGTCTCTTGAAGTGACTCTCGATGAGGAAGATCTCAGTCTTGAAAAGGATGCTATTTTATTTAGTTGAAAGCCTTATCTTCCAGAATTGCATTTGCTGGAGCAAGGAGCTAAGTTATTTTTGCTAGTTCTCAGTCTTCTTTTACACAGGGACAGTGAAAGCGTATGATTAGTTTTATATGTCAAACCTAATAGCAATGGTCTTTATACATTTTATAAAAATATAACTTTCTTTCTTTCCTTTTTTTTTAGCTTTAAAAGCTGTCCCTCCAAAAGATGAGTTTGGGGACAAGGAGTCAACATGTTGTTTGTATTAAAGGTGATCCATTTGAAAGAATTTGAGTCTCAAGCAAAACCAGGGTTTAATCTTAAGTAAACCTGAGAGTAGCATGATCGTGGGAAACATAAACTGCTATCTCAAAAAAAAAAAAAAAAAAAAAAAAAAAGCAGAAAAGGGGTAAACTTAAAGCATTTGGAAAAAAAAAGAGTTTGTGGGGGCGAAAGAGCAGTTGTGAATACAAAACAGGGAACTTCAGTGAAGCCAATTTGGCTCTGATTAAAGGTAACCCAGAGGTGGGGCAGAATATAACCCTAGCCAGTGAGTCCATCTGTTGGCCTCCAAAAGTGTTCCTGTTTTGCTAGAAATAAGATAGGTTCCTTCTGGGGATGACCTGTTTGCAGGGTATTAGTCTTGTACATATTAATGCTGACATCTCAGGAATAAATTTTGTACTTTCCCGAAAGGGTGTTTTTGGGTAATGTGTAAGAATGTAAATGAGGACCATGGCATACATAGCCTGCTAGCTTGTCAATGTTGTTTTTTATAAGCTGGTGATATTAGTAGTAATTTTCACCATGAATGTCTCTGATTGAAGTTCTCATGAAATACTCCTGAGGTTATCAAAGCATTTCATTAAATTGAATTCTTAAGTAATGAACCAACATATGTAATAATCATATGAAAACTTAAAACACTGGAAATTACCAATGCTTTAAAATTTTTTTCCCTAAGAGATGGGGTCCTGCTCTGTCATCTGGGCTGGATGCAGTGGTGCTATCATAGCTCACTGCAGCCTCAAACTCCTTGATTCAAGCAATCCTCCTTCCTCAGCCTCCTGAGTAGCTGGGACTACAGTCACTCACCACCATTCCCAGCTAACTACCAATGCTTTAACTTAAGCAAAGAAGTACCAGCTTCTGAATGAAACTGCTTCTTCCATCCTAATGCATATATTTGAGTTTTTATTTACTTTTAAAATATATACATTGGTAGGAAATGTTGTAAGGCCATATTTTTCTCTCTTTTTAATCTAAGGCTTTTGCATGTCCACTTACTTTAAAATTGCATATCCTCTCACACAAAATTATATAGTTCATGGGCATTACATTTTCTTAAATGTTATGCAAGACCTAAGAACATTATCTACATATCAGGAATTCTCTTGTCAGTCCCTGACAAATTATATTCTGAATAGTTTAAGCAATTATTTTAAATTTTAGTACTTGTGTAACTTATATTTATGACATATGAGTGTTAGGTGTTTTTAGTAGACAAGTTTGAAACAATCCCCTAGTACTGATATCCTTTTGGGTATCTAATCTAGTGAATTAAAGAATATCTCATGATTGCAACTGTTTTTTAAAAAAATACAAATAAGAGAAAAAAAGCTGTTACCATTGTCAAGGAATACTTTGAAAATCAAAATTTACTTGGCTTTATGCTGTAACAATAAACACAGTAATAATTGAGATGTTGAGTCCAAAAGAGGCTACTTTTTATCAAAACACCCACATACAAAGTTTGTGTTCATCTAAAGATTCCCAATTTTGTTACTAATTTAATAATACAATGGCATAAGTCATAAATTATTTTATTCTAATAGAATACTGTTTTCTCATGGAAGATTTCAATGAGAAAAAATGCCATCATAAAATGTTTAAAGATCATTGCACTTTGTGGATGGAGTAAGAAGATTCCTACTGACTCCAATTCTTTTTCAGAGAAATCAATCCATAGAAAGAGATATACCAGAAGGCATGGAGAAAACCTTCCACAGGGTGTGCCTCTGGTCTGGGCTACATGATCTCCAATATTTTTAAAAGACTAATTCTCAACCTTCCTGTCAATTGGAATTATTTCCAGGGGAACATTTAAAAATACTGATACCTAAATCTCAAGCCCAGGAGAATCTCAATTTCTTTGGCTTGGTAGACATACTAAATACTAGGAATTTTAAAAGCTCCCTAGGTGACTCCAATATGCAGACAAAGCTAACAACTCCTGGTTAAAGGGGTCTTAGTTGTCAGTTTTGAGGAGGCCATTCCATATGCTGAAAGTTTACTTTCTATTTCTACTAAAACCTCTGTGGAAGCAGAATGTTGACCCTAAAATAATGACCAAAAACGTAACATAATGTTAACATTTATTGAGGCTTCCAATTCACCTGCCTCAGGAACCTTATAAGGTAGTGACTACTGAATTTCATTGATTTAAAAAATTGAGGCTCAAAGAGGTTTAAGAACTTATACAAGGTCACCCAGTTCATAAATAGTGCTGCTTGGCTTTTTACCCAGGTATATTTATTCCATCTTAAATTCAGGTCATACAATGCTATTTGATCTGAAATTATGCACAAGAGAAAAATATTATTAGTCAGTGCTTAACAAATAGCAGAATGTGTTGATGGGTAAAAACAGAATCCTGATCTTTCTGAAAAGAAAGTAACTTGTTTCTCCTTAGAAACCCTGTGCTTGAGCAAAGTACTTCTGTCCATCAACTAATACCCAGAAGGCTCACTGGAGTGTGTGTATCTGCTTGAGTGCTGATTTAGAAGGTGACCATGATAAATAATCAGAATTGACTACATGGCAGCAAATATTAATCAATGCCTTCCATAATGCCTCCTAAGAGACTTTGTTACTAGTTTTCCAAGTACTTAGATTAAACAAGGGAGGGCTAATCAATATTACAAAAAGTCAATGCAACCAATATGCCTTTGTCTTAATGTAACAGCTAAGCAGATATGCATTAAATCTTGCCTGATGATCTGGAAAGTAATATCATTCCCATTTGGTAGGGCAGATTCCAGAGAAGTTAGAACAGATACGGTTTACTCCGTACCAGTGTCCAATTTTATCGCTCTATTCTTTTGCCATCTGTTTCTCCACTTCCCCCACTCCTGTTGATTTTCCTGGAAAGTTCTACTTTTACTTCAATTTCATTTTAAATTCTTTTAGCTCTCTATATCTCAGGCTTAATCCAAAGGAGAATAGTATATGTGTGTGGGAGTGTTTTCCTCCTGTCAGCCAATACTGTCTATAAATCTGGACCCAAGGTTACTCTTCATTTTAAAGACTATATTGTAACCTGTGATCACTATTATGAGGTTGGGAAAAAATTGAGTTTTTCCTTTTAATGGCTAGTGATTCGGGACAGAAGAAAACAAAGGGATATTTTCCTTTCAATTTGTGGTGTTTGTGTACTGTTAGAACAACAGGGTGGGTAATTCTCGCAAGCACCTGAAGAATAGGAGTAATAAATCTTCAAAGAAAATCCTCTGTTATGAGGCTAAAGCCTAGGATTTCCCAGTCTTATGGTTGGCTAAGATACAAGTTATGATTCTCTGACTACAGGTCAAATAGCCCAGAGATACTGAATTCAGATAGGTGCGACTGATTTATATGAGGATGATTTTGGTCTACCTGTTTTTTAGACCAAAATGAGAAAAGAGAAACTGCAAAGCAAGGCAATAATATGTTGTTCGTCCTGCTCAGCTTGACTGTACCTGTCAAGGCCCAGCTAGAAAAGTCCATATTGTCTCTGTTTATGTATTAGGGGATCTTTTCATCAGATCAATGCATTTGTGACTTTTCAAAGTCCTTGAGTAATCTAGAGAAACAAACTGATTCAAGATGCGATATCATCTGAACCTGTATAGAAAGGACTCATGTCCTGTGTGGTGGCTGGCTATGTGAAATGGGCTGCTCAATGGCAATTCAGTACAAGAGGAGATACCACGAATCATAAATCTACCTGCGTCATATGCCAGGAGTCTAGCCAAGGCATTTAGCCTCTCTGAGCTCTGGTCATCTGAGCTGGGGGATCTCCCCACAATCTACTTTCAGTTGATTACCTTACAAAAGAGAAACATGCTTTTCAACTTGATGCAAGTGTGAAGCGGTATTTTTTTGTAGGAACCTAATGAATTTCACCATGGGATACATTTGTCTTTGAAAAATAATATTAGCACTGCCACAGGATAGAACAGTGATATGGTTTGGCTGTGTCCCCACCCAAATCTCATCTTGAATTATAATCCCCATAATCCTCATGTGTTGTGGAAGGGACCAGGTGGCAGGTAATTCTATCATGGGGGTAGTTTCTCCCATGCTGTTCCCATGATAGTGAGTGAGTTCTCTCAAGATCTGTTGGTTTTATAAGTGTCTGTCATTTCCCCTGCTGGCCTTCACTCTCTCTCCTGCCACCCTGTGAAGAGGTGCCTTCCACCATGATTGTAAGTTTCCTGAGGCCTCCCCAGCCATGTGGATTTGTGAGTCAATTAAACCCCTTTCCTTTATAAATTACTCAGTCTCAGGTATTCATAGCAGCATGAGAACAGACTAATACAAATAGTATGAACCTACTCAGCTAAGAGTGCCAAATATGAAAGCAAAGGACCATGTAGTCAAGGCAAGTCCTTGGCCTCAAGAAAACAGCTAGTCACTTCTTTTTTCTTCTCCTTTGGGAAGCTCTGTTCAGGAAATGGGAAAAAATTGGCTCAGGAGGAAGGAAGTTCTGGATTTAATCTGACTGATGTAATTGATTTAGTGCCTGCAGCTCCACTGCTGAATTGATGTGACCCTCCCTCCTCGTCTTCACAGATAAAGCCAAGATGTCAGGGCAGATTACCTCCGTGGCTCCTTTCTGCTTTACAGGTTGAATTTAAGCCATAATGTTCGCAAATGGAAAACTAGAAAGGTGGAAGGAGGACAACAACAAGTACTCTGCTCATCCTTCATTCCAGTCTTCCAAAAATACTTGGAAATAAAGTGAATAAAATTCTGTTAAAACATTTTGACACAGGTCCCCTTCAATTCTGAATAAACACAATGTTAGTTTCCTTTAAGTTGTAGGTTAAAAAATTGCTTTGTTTCCTAAAAATTTAATAAAGAAGTAGCATTCAGTATTTGAAAGAAAATATGAATATTTATAAACAATGCTTGAAGCTGTTTTTCCTTAAACAACATAGGCACTCATTCATTCAGAAAGCTTGTTGCTTTGCAGCATATTAATTTATAGTCCACATGCCTAGCTACAGGAGGATACAAAATGCTCTGCAGGAATTGGTGGTTTTCAATTACAGTATTAGTCAGACAAATGATATATTTTTTTCAGTTTACCTTCTCTTGACTCTAACATTAGCCACATGAAGAGTACAATAATACTACCTCACATGTTTCCTGAAGTATAGGCAATTTTTAAATGGAATTTTGCTCATAATGTGCACTGGACGGGGAGATTTTCTCCAAAGAATTTTTATATTAAGATCTTTCTTGGAGCCTTTGTAGTACATGTGGCCAGGACCTATCAGTTTTAAATCTAAATACTTTAGGATAATTATAAACCAAGAGAAAATGATTTTTTTTTTTAACTTTTCAAACATATAGGATAGACTGAATGCTGCTCCAAGTTTGGTGTGTGGCCTCCCTTTATCAGAAATTCCAGGCCTGGTTGTTAAAAACTCAGATATCTGGGCCTGATTTCAGACTCAAAATTAGAACATATTAGAGTAGAGACTTAAAAAATAGCATTTTAAACAACATTCAGGTAGTTCACAGAACAGGGATATTGCTGAGAGAATGGGTTTCGAAGAAAGATTATGTATGGATTGATTATGCAAGTTCAAAAACACAGCAAAGAGAAAAACCTAGGGAGCCTCTGGGCAGCTTCGTGGCTACTTCAATAAACCTAGACAAATCCCTTCACCCTTTTGATGTTTTGTTTCCTCCTCTGTACAATGGGCAGCTAAGTCTAGAGATATTGCTGCACTTTTTTGCCTCTTACATGATGGCTGAGTGGCTGCCATTTTCCAGCAAAGTTTAGCTGCTCGTCTCTGTGATTCTTACTACTCCCATGTGAAGTGGCTATTACCCTTACTCCTATTTCATAAGTGAGAGAGCAGAGAATAAGAGAAGTAAAGTGACTTGCTGAAACTTGCAGCTACTAGGACAAAAGCCAGAATCCATTGCTCTGATTCCCAGTCACATTCTCTATAATTCAACCATAAATCAGTGTTAAATACAAGGCTTATATTTGAGGAGCATCACATATTCAAAATTGTATTTTATTGCAGAATTTTAAAATATTTTTGTTTATAGACTTCCTGAAATGGAGACTCACAGTTTCAAATTACTGCTGGTGGATATATTTTGGAAGGGTAAAAGATGATCCTGAGAATCTTGTCTAGCAACCCAATAATGCATAGTGTGGTATTCAGGAGGCTGGAATTATGTACTTTGATACAAATTCTGTAGGACTTTCTTGAAGTTGCCTTCATGAGAATTCAGTAGGAATGTTAAATCCATAGAGTGATAAAGTCCCACGGCTTGTATGGTCATTCTTGATTTTAAAAAAATTGGGATAGCTATTTTTGCCAAGATCCGCTTGGTCGGGGAGACCCTAACCCAGCGGCGCTAGAGGAATTAAAGACATACACTCAGAAATATAGAGGTGTGAAGTGGGAAATCAAGGGTCTCACAGCCTTCAGAGCTGAGAGCCACAGAGCTGAGAGCCGAACAGAGATTTACCTACGTGTTTATTAACAGCAAACCAGCCATTAGCATTGTTTCTATAGATGTTAAATTAACAAAAAGTATCCCTTATGGGAAAGGAAGGGATGGGCCGAATTAATTGCAGCAAGAACATGCCCTTAAGACACAGATCACTCATGTTATTGTTTGTGGCTTAGGAATGCCTTTAAGCAGTTTTCCACCCTGGGCGGGCCAGGTGTTTCTTGTCCTCATTCCCGTAAACCCACAACCTTCCAGCTTGGGTGTTAGGGCCGTTATGGACATTTTACAGTGCTGCAGAGATTTTATTTATGGCCAGTTTTGGAGCCAGTTTATGGCCAGACTTTGAGGGGCTTGCTCCCAACAATTTTGATCTCTAGGTGATAAATGAGAGAAACTGAGTTCAAAGTCGCTTAAGTAAAAAGGGAGCTTTATTGGCTCATATGGCTTAAAAGCCCCTGATTAGTTGGCTTCTGGTACAGCTGGTTCTAGGAATTCAAAGGATGGAATCAGAAATCTGTTCTGTTTCTTGGTTGTAATTTCTTTTGCTTCATCAAATGAGTTATCCCTGTGATGTAATGGAAGGCATGCCAGCAAGTCAGGCTTATATCCTCTCTTTTGTCAAATTGAGGGAAAAGAGAAGTTTCTCATTTTCATTATTTCATGAAATCATCAGGCTTAAATTGCCAGGAGGATGGGCATATGCATATTGGCCGGGTGTAGGTTAAATGTTCATTCCTGTTACCAGAGAGCAGGGAGGGGCAACATAGACCACCCTCACCAAGAAAGGATGAAGAAGGGATGATCAATGCTGGAAGAACAAGCACGCCAGATGACCATAGCAGGTGTGCAGCCTCTAGCTCAAAAGAAGAGCTTGTTCAATATTAACTTACTGTCATTACTGTCTTCAATGTTATCACCATTATTTTGCTAAAATACAATAACTACTGCTGCGACAACTGCAACCTTTAGACTACTGTTCATGTCTTTCTTACAGAAATAAACTATTTTAATAAAAGAATGAAAAGGAAAAACTTTGGGTGCTGGTTTATAAGTGGTGAATACACTTGGACTGGCATAATTAGATCTGTCACCAGTTAGACAGGAATTAT
The DNA here is from genome assembly GCF_029281585.2 of Gorilla gorilla gorilla. NCBI lineage: Eukaryota > Metazoa > Chordata > Mammalia > Primates > Hominidae > Gorilla > Gorilla gorilla. The sequence continues at coordinate 15,974,120 of NC_086017.1, forward strand.
TAGATTTGAAGTCATATGTGCCTTTTGAAACAAGGTCTGTCTCTCTGGACAAGGCTGAAGGAAGTTTGACGAATTTACTCTGTGACATCGGGGTTCTCTACCTCCTTCCAATTCACAAGAGGTGTGTAAAAATAGTGTCTGTAGAATAAACTCTGATTGGAGAGACAAGAGAAAATAAAAATGCTTCAACATCATCCACATTTCCAAAACTTGTATTTTCTCATGTCACCAATACTGCATTACAAATTAGGTATTACCACTTCTCTTTTCAGAAGAGAAAACCTCTGTGATATGGTTTGCAGTGTCTCCACCCAAATCTCCTCTTGAATTATAGTTTCTATTATCCCCACATGTCGTGGGAGGGACCAGGTGGAGATAATTGAATCATGGAGGTGGCTACCCCCATCCTGTTCTTGTGATGGTGAGTGAGTTCTCACGAGATCTGGTGGTTTTATAAGGGGCTTCCCGTTTCACTAGGCACTCATTAATTCTCCTTCCTGCTGCCCCGTAAAGAAGGATGTGTTTGCTTCCCCTTTCGCCGTGATTGTGCGTTTCCTGAGGCCTCCCAGTCAAGCTAAACTGTGAGTCAATTACACCTCTTTCCTTTATGAATTACCCAGTCTCAGGTAGTATCTTTGCTTCAATGTGATAACAGAGTAAGAAACTCAGTGTTAAGGGACTCACCTTAGTTCAATCATTCAGCGACCGTGTATTGAGCTCATCCTAGGTGGTAAGCAGGAAGCTAGTACTGTAAACACTGCATATACGTACTCCTGCTCAATCATGGAGGTCCTAAGTTAGGAAAGTGGCATCCGGACACCAGGACCTCTGTTTCTTTTTTCTAAATCACATGGCCGCAAAGAACAAAATTTGGAGACTATTACCGGTTAATAGAAATCACTCTATAGCTCAGAGAGGCTAGTTCTGTTTACAGCACTCTCTGACCATGTCCCACAGGGACAATTCCTACCATAATCTCTTTAAGAATTAGTTTCAGTTGAATTCTGTGTTTGTGTCTTTCATCAGGGAACTAATGCAGAAAATTAGCCAATGAGGGTGGTAGTGTTGAGCTATCGATTCTCCAACTGCCAGATGGAGAACATATCAGGTAGCATACCGGGTAGAAATTGGGAAGGAAGCAGGGCAGCTGAAAGGCTTGATTCTGACAGCAGCTGTCTGAAGGAGCATCATGTTATTGAAAATACGTCTGCAAAAACAGGACACGCTACAAAAGGATTGTTGGGACGTTCTCATGCATCTAATATGGAAAATCATACAATGTGAATGTTGCTCTCACATTATGGTATACTCAGGCTATTAATAACATCTAAAGCCACATGCCTGGCTCCTTGCTGTTTTCCATGCCTTAGTTTATTTATCCCTATAGCAATCCTATGCACTGGTCACTTCTTTCATCCTGTGAATTGATGCCACTTTGCAGATGAGGAAATTAATGCACAGAGAGGCTATGCAATTTTCCCAAAGTCTTCTTTAGGAAGTAAAGCCGGAGATTGAACTCAGGTAGCTTGTGTCTGGGGCCTGAGCTCATAAACCGTCCTGAAGTCTATTCCCTCCACCCCCCCTACCAAGAAATAGTATGTTTCTGTTGTGGTGTCAGTTTATGCAGACTTGGCTACATGCAATGTTTTAAGTCTTCATATAATGTGTTAAAATGTCTGATGTTAATAAAGGAGGTAAAAGGTAGAGTGTTAGAATCTTTCGGTAGACAGAGTTTAAAAGAAACATATTTGGCCATGGTGGTATTTACCGTAAACAATGCATCCTTTCTGGGCTATTATGGAGAATTCTGAGACATTTCAGTCTAAGTTTAATTTATGAAGAAGCTAAGAGACTTCACAAAGCTACTTAATCTTCTCATTATTTATTCAGCCACTATTTTTTTGAGGGATCTTTTATATTACATGTAAATCATGGTCATGACTGGGGACACAAAGATGAATGCATTTAATGGCTACCCTGAAGAATCAGTATGAGGAAGCTAAAAGAGTCAAACTCAAAAGCCGAGGATAGAAAGGTGGTTGCCAGCAGTTGAGGTGAGACAGAAATGGGAAGTTGTCACACAATGTCTTTCGCATTTCATTATACAAAATGATTAATTTCTAGTGATCTGCTGTACAGCATAATACCTATTGTGAATAATATGACATTGTACCCTTTAAAACAAGTTCAGAGGAGAGATCTCATGTTAAATTTTCTTAACAGAAAACAAAACACAAAAGGATACAGGAAAATTGGAGGTGATCGATGTTTAGTTTAGTACGTTGATTGTGGTGATGGTATTATGGGTATATGCATATACCCAAACTCATAAAAATGTATTATTCATTAAATATGAGCACTTTTTATATATCATCTAGACCTCAATAAAGCTTAAAAACAAAAAAAAATTAAAACATTTTAAAAACAATAGGCGGACGGATCACGAGGTCAGGAGATCAAGACCATCGTGGCTAACATGGTGAAACCCCATCTCTACTAAAAGTACAAAAAATTAGCCGGGCGTGGTGTTGGGCACCTGTAGTCCCAGCTACTCAGGAGGCTGAGGCAGGAGAATGGCGTAAACCCAGGAGGCGGAGCTTGCAGTGAGCCGGGATTGTGCCACAGCACTCCAGCCTGGGCAACAGTGCAAGACTCCGTCTCAAAAAGCAAAACAAAACAAAACAAAAAAATATTTTAAAAACAAGCTTATGGTCAATGGTAAAGGGATGAACGTTCTGTTTGTATCACTTAAAGGTATATACAAGTAGACAGCGGACAGTGGGCTTAAATGTCTCTGGGCATATTAGAAGGGTCTTATTTGTCTGTACCCTGATATCGGAATAGGTGACTCTAAAATAAAAAGACATTTCTGGGTGAGGAGAGAAGCTAACACAGTGATGGGAAGGTGTCAGTGTGAATTTTGTAAGATGTTACATCAGCACTTGGCTGATAGGTTATCATGGGGTTCATCTCCAATTATAGAAAACGAGAAGTGTCTTGGAGGTGTGAAGCAGGAGACCTGTATAGTAGATTGTTAACTCCTTATTTTTCATTTCCAATATCCTAAAACTAGACAACACAGAGCTAGAGATAGGGGTAGAATTTAGGCAAGGAATGTGGGGCACCTGTTAATAGCTATTAGAAAGCTTTTATTGAGAGTAAATAAGCTTCCATTTTGGGATGGACAAAAAAAAAAGTGAAAATAAAGGTGTGTGCAACTAAGCAAGATAGTACACGTGTTGGTTTGTTTTCTGTGTCAACTTGAGTGGGCTGGAGTGCCTGATTAAACATTGTTTCTGGATCTAAGAGGGTGTTTCCACAGGAGATGGGTAAGGTGGAATTCCTTCTCCATTGTGGGTACCTATCCTCCAATCGATTGAGAGTCTGACTAGAATAAAAGGTGGAGGAAAAAGGAATTTGCCCTTTTTTCCTGCTTCACTGCTTGAGCTGGGTCATCTCATCTTCTCCTGCCTTCAAACTGGGATTTATAACATTGGCTTTTCTGATTGGCCTTGGCGCTAGTTTTCCTGGGTCTCCAGCTTGCAGACAGCAGATTTTGGACTTTTCAGGCTCTGCAATTACACGGTAACTCAATTTCTAATAATAAACCTCAATCTTTCTGTCTCTCTCTCACTCTCCTTTTTCCTTTTTCTTTCTTTTCTTCCCTTATAATCAATGTGTGTCTGTGTGTGTGTGTGTGTGTGTGTGTGTGTGTGTGTGTGTATGTGTATGTTTTATTTCTCTAGAGAACCCTAATAACAGTACTGACCAGTAATTAATTTATCTTATTCTTTCTCATACTAAACATAAATGTGTTTGTTCTGTGTGACTAGTGCTTTTGATCTGATTAGAGTAACTGCCATTTGCATATTCATTTTCTGGATCACATAAATTATAAGATACCTAAGTGAGGATAGGGCATTGAACTTTGGGGTTAGAGAGGAAGATGTATCAGTTGAGGGCTTCATGGACCTGCCTGTCAAATGACAATATTTGTAGCTGGCCACCTTCTCCTCTGTTGTCCTGCTTTAATGCAAACCCTCTGGACAAGATGGTGAAGATGGGAATGGAACAGACTTGTCATTACATCTCCATTTTTGCTATCTTACCCCTACCTCTACACCCTGATATGCTTCAGGATTCTGAAAAGCTCTTTTTATATTATACTCTTATAAATCCATTGCTACTGCTAACTACAGCTCAACTCATTATTGATTCATGTAACGGGAGAGTGGAAGGCCTGTAAGTCAGAAGCTTCATAGTTGCTTACCCTCTCATCCTACACATAATGTCACCTCTTGGTTTAAATGACTGTCACCTGAGAGAAAATGTCTCCAGACAGGATACAGAGATGAGTTGCAGCTCATGAGAAATGACTGGTCTTTGCTGCTGAAGCCTAATGTTAGTATTTGACTAATATTAGATTTTTGGTGAATTTTTACTTTGCCATTGCTAGTGAGTTTTAAAATACCAAACATATGTCCCTGTTGTTTAAACAGTTGCACTTTAGAGTGAATTAATGGGAATTTTCACAACACAGTGATCCTAGAGTTGTGGCAGTTTTTGGTGATATCATTGAAGTTGTCAAGACTCAGCAATGAAGCAAATAAAAGGGATAGTAGTTGTCTAAATGTCTCTGGAATGGCAGGGGAGAAGTTTCAGCATTTGCAGTGAGAAAAGAAAAAAGTAAAAAAGAATGTATTCACATGTATTTTCCAGCTTCAAAGGGGCTTAATATATGCCAATAATAAAAAATTAAGGATCTAAGTGAGTGATGTTTACTCCTTGGACAGTGTATGCTGCAATTCACTAATATGTCAAACATTGAAATTAGGATATCAGTGTTTCATACAGATGTGTCCCCTCATTTGAGATGGCTATTAAATATGTATCATATGTCTTTACGAACATGTCTACTAACCTAGGAATGAGGAGAGCCAAATGGTCCTATCAATATTCTGCTCTTAACTCGATGTATAACTTTGAGCAAGTCAACTTAAAATTGTTTTTCTAGATAAAGTACAAATTTTTTTAACATGATATATGAGGTCTTATATTGTCTAGCCTATTCAGCCATATGAAATGACTGCAGTTTTCCAAAATGTGTCATGCTTTCCTGTGTTTCCATGGTTGTTGTTTTTTTTTTTTTTGAACACCATGTTGTTTTTTTGTTTGTGGTGTTTTGCCTGGAACACTGTTTTTCATCTGCCTCATTAACTTCTCCTTGCCTAAGGCAACTTGGATATGCCCAATTCTTTTGGTGCCACCATACTCAGCCTATAGTTGTAGCCTTTCAAAATTCTGGATTAATTTAGAAAAGACAGAGAGGCTGGTCCCTTAGGAGACTTGATTGATGTTGGAAAATATCCTTCCCTCATGAGAGGACAGGTGAGGCAATGTTCCATACTGGGCTGAGAAAAATATATTAATAAAGAAGTTATAAATAACCTCTTGCCCATTATTTCTATGACATGCCCATTTTACTTCCATTACCATGACAACCTGCCTCCCGTGATGAGTAGCTGATCTTTAACAAGAGACAGGAGGGGTGGACTCTGGTAATTGCCTTTTTTTTTTTTTTGTCATTTTTGACTTCCAGTGAAGTCATACCAACCAATTTCAGTGTTATTTTAATTCGCTGTCATTACCGCTCACACCAAAAATCCTACAAAGTTTTTATAGTTAGGGAAAGGTTTTATTGATTTTTGTTTTAATCCACTGAGATTTGGTATCACTGCAACATAATCTACCCTAGGCTGACTGATACACCCAAATCCAAAAGAATGAGGTCCATAACACTGTCCTTTTAAAAACTCCCAGAAAGTTTACAGGCAGGAGGAAACTTAATTCCTCCAAGACAGAAAAGCCTTGTCCAAGGACAAATACCAACCTTATCATGGTTTAGAGGAAAAAGTGTATTCTCCTAGTTATGAGCTCATCATTTATACCCATATTTGACATTGGAACATAAAAGCTTTGATGAAAGAGGAGCTTTTCTTCTTTCCACAAGAGAGACCGGAAAGTTCATGTTTAAAGGACTAGAACACACCAAACCTTTAGGGTAGGAAAGAAAGAGATTTGAGAAAAGCTATGGATCTTAATTTGGATAGCCCATTAGTATCATCTGGAAAGTTTTTTTTTTTAAAAAAAAAAAAAAATGCACAGGTAAACATTACCTAAGATTCTGATTTATTTGTCCAAGGGTTTGGGACATTTCACAAATAGCCTGTGTACTCTACAGGTTATAGAGTAGATTATTTAACTTATCTATGCCCTCGTTTCCTCATCTGTAAAATAAGGATAATAAGAACAACACCTTTTTAGATGATTGTAAGAAATGAATGAAATAATTTCCATAAAGTCTTAGAACAATGGCTGAAACAGAAAAATTACCCAATAAAATGATATTGTGATTCATATTATTAATAATTTTCCCAATTTTCTGTTTGTTGAAATAGTCCCTTAGAGAAAGGGTTGACAGTTTAAATTCAGTACGTGTTTCAGTTAGGATTTAGTTTCATCACTCAGAGTAAATGTTAAGGTTTTTAAGAGCAGGGGCAATGGCTTACTTATTCCTGTATTTTCCTAGTGCCTAGTACTGGGTGGATACTGAAGGATGTTCAATACATATATATCAGACAACTAGATGAACCAACAAATCAAGGCATAGCTAACATCACTGAGCAGTTATTCAAAATAATGTCAGGATAGAATCTGGAGAGAGCTAATACTTGAAAAGTACAAATTCCTGTAACACCAGAAAGGACTTAACAAATATGGAGGCTCTATGCTTTCATAATTTTGCAAAAGGAAATAGGTCAGATAGACAAAAGCTCAGCTAGACAAGAAAAAGGACCATTATTTTGTCTACTTAAAGAAAAGAGAGAAAACAAGAGTTTTGAGTGGATAACTGGTAGATAAAGAAAAATAGCATGGAAAAAAGCCAGAAAGTAGAAAATCACTGGGGCAAAAAAAGCCTCAGATTTGAATTCCTAGAAAAGTTGGATTTAAATTCTGATCTTATCAATTACTTGCAGAGTGATAATGAAATTGATTTCTAATTTTTAAAATGGGAAAATATAACAAACATTGACATATATAATCATATTTAATCATCACAATATGCTAACATGTCTATTTCAGGGCCTTAAATACTGTACGTTTCTAAAAACTTTTAGTTGAACCTAAAATATATTTAAATTATTCTCAACTATTGCAAGATTTGCCAGTGTTTGATGTATTTTCATTAAAATATAAGTTTTCGGCAATACAAAGAAACTTTCAAGCATTAGAGCGGCCCAATAGTTAAAGAACTATTTTTTTTATTATACTTTAAGTTTTAGGATACATGTGCACAACGTGCAGGTTTGTTACACATGTATACATGTGCCATGTTGGTTTGCTGCACCCATTAACTCGTCATTTAACATTAGGTATATCTCCTAATGCTATCCCTCCCCCCTCCCCCCACCCCACAACAGGCCCCGGTGTGTGATGTTCCCCTTCCTATGTCCATGTGTTCTCATGGTTCAATTCCCACCTATGAGTGAGAACATGCGGTGTTTGGTTTTTTGTCCTTGCGATAGTTTGCTGAGAATGATGGTTTCCAGCTTCATCCATGTCCCTACAAAGGACATGAACTTATCGTTTTTTATGGCTGCATAGTATTCCATGGTGTATATGTGCCACATTTTCTTAATCCAGTCTATCACTGTTGGACATTTGGCTAGGTTCCAAGTCTTTGCTACTGTGAATAGTGCCGCAATAAATATATGTGTGCATGTGTCTTTATAGCAGCATGATTTATAATCCTTTGGGTATATACCCAGTAATAGGATACTGAATGGGCAAAAACTGGAAACTTTCCCTTTGAAAACTGGCACAAGACAGGGATGCCCTCTCTCACCACTCCTATTCAACATAGTGTTGGAAGTTCTGGCCAGGGCAATCAGGCAGGAGAAGGAAATAAAGGGTATTCAATTAGGAAAAGAGGAAGTCAAATGGTCCCTGTTTGCAGATGACATGATATCATATCTAGAAAACCCCATCATCTCAGCCCAAAATCTCTTTAAGCTGATAGGCAACTTCAGCAAAGTCTTAGGATACAAAATCAATGTGCAAAAATCACAAGCATTCTTATACACCAATAACAGACAAACAGAGCCAAATCATGAGTGAACTCCCATTCACAATTGCTTCAAAGAGAATAAAATACCTAGGAATCCAACTTACAAGGGACGTGAAGGACCTCTTCAAGGAGAACTACAAACCACTGCTCAATGAAATAAAAGAGGATACAAACAAATGGAAAAATATTCCATGCTCATGGGTAGGAAGAATCAATATCGTGAAAATGGCCATACTGCCCAGGGTAATTTATAGATTCAATGCCGTCCCCATCAAGCTACCAATGGCTTTCTTCACAGAATTGGAAAAAACTACTTTAAAGTTCATATGGAACCAAAAAAGAGCCCACATTGCCAATCAATCCTAAGCCAAAAGAACAAAGCTGGAGGCATCACACTACCTGACTTCAAACTATACTACAAGGCTACAGTAACCAAAACAGCACGGTACTGGTACCAAAACAGAGATATAGACCAATGGAACAGAACAGAGCCCTCAGAAATAATGCCGCATATCTACAACCATACGATCTTTGGCAAACCTGACAAAAACAAGAAATGGGGAAATGATTCCCTATTTAATGAAGGGTGCTGGGAAAACTGGCTAGCCATATGTAGAAAGCTGAAACTGGATGCCTTCCTTACACCTTATACAAAAATTAATTCAAGATGGATTAAAGACTTAAATCTTAGGCCTAAAACCACAAAAACCCTAGAAGAAAGCCTAGGCAATACCATTCAGGACATAGGCGTGGGCTAGGAGTTCATGTCTAAAACACCAAAAGCAATGGCAACAAAAGCCAAAATTGACAAATGGGATCTAATTAAACTAAAGAGCTTCTGCACAGCAAACGAAACTACCATCAAAGTGAACAGGCAACCTACAGAATGGGAGAAAATTTTTGCAATCTACTCATCTGAGAAAGGGCTAATATCCAGAATCTACAATGAACTGCAACAAATTTACAAGAAAAAAACAAACAACCGCATCAAAAAGTGGGCAAAGGATATGAACAGACACTTCTCAAAAGAACTATTTTAGATTATATTAACTTCACACTTCTTACACAAAGTATTCAAGCAAATTTCCATTAAAAAGTATTCTTATATCTCTAATAATAGGTCTTACATCATTAGTATAGAAATTTGGAATAGTGATTTGTATATCACAGACCATAAACTATTTTACATACATTTTTATTACATGGCAACTGGAGTGGGAAGGGAGGCTCAATTTAAGAAAATTCTGAGAGCTTTTTCCAAACATTATAGTTCTCAATAATAACAAAGCTCAATCCAATGTAAGTTCCACCCATGCTTAAGTTCTTAATAGATTGATCACATTGCTCCAGGTTTATAAATGTCTGTGTGTATAAATGCCAGGTAAGAAAACATTTTTCTGTAGAGTCCTAAAGTAAATATGGTTCTGTGAGCCATAAAATCTTAATCCCAGGTACTCAATTCTGCCATTGTGTGATGAAAGCGTCTACAATGAATGGGTGTGGCTGTGTTTCAATAAAACTTTATTGGCAGTAATAGCTAGACTGATTTGATTGTTAACCTTACTATGAACCTGTTCGTCACCTTCACCTTATTTGGTGTTTTTCTCAGACATAAATGCTGAGGAAAGGAGAGCTAATTTGGAGTTGGAAAACTTGGTCAGACCTCATGTCCTGGGCAATCTGTCTCCTAAACGTATGTCATGGAACAGGAGATCTCAGCTTTTCTGAGACTCATTTTTTTTCTGCCTCACAATTGTTGCAAAGATCAAATGAACAGGGCAAATGATAGAGAAAAATTGTAGACTGCAAGGTGCAACATAAACCTGGATTTCTTTGGTAGCCAAGGGAGCTATCATGGTGATTTTAGAGGAGACAGAGATATGACTCAGAATTATCCTAATCTTTTATGTGCAAGGATAAAATAGAGAAAGGGAGCATTTTATTCTGAGATGCTTACCCTATAAACAACTTGATCCTGAGAGCACAGGTCTGTGAGACAATGGTATTAAACAAAACAAATCCTCCATGCAAATAATGACCTTACATAATTTCTAAGTGTCAAGAACTATTTTTTAATAAAAGCCAAGAGTTTGTAGAAATTAGAAAAACCAGTGAGAGAAATAATATTGTGAACTTATTATTAAATTATTATTTGAAAAAATAATTGTTGATTAATGCTTAAAAACCCAGTTTTAAGAAACATGATATTCAACAAGAAGGTTGATTAAATTTTAGAAGAAATGTCTGTGCGTCCATTATTAATCCTTCGTTTTAATGTTTATTAGATCAGTTGCTACAGCTTTCTTAAAATTTCATATATATATATACATCTATATATATACAACTATATATATATACACATGTGTATATATATATATACACGTCTATATATATATATCCATTATTTTTATTCTTTCTTATAAAAGGTACTTTGAAAGCGTACATATAACTTCCAATGACTCAAGGGCTAGCGAAAACTTAAACATTATTGGGCAATCCACTGAACTTTTTTTTTTCTGTTGCTGAAGTCACTGTGGTTGGATCTGTCAGAGGTTTTGCGCCAGACTGATTAATAAGATGTAATGGTTGCTGTTTGACTGAAGAGGAGAAAATTCAAACATATGAATATTGAAGATATTATAGGCACAGATCTTGAGGCTCAAGACTGAGAGAGGAAGAAAAGGAAGCCAGCCAACAGAATAGGCCGTGTGGATTGAAGTGTATCAGCTAATATTCAATATAGGACATTTGAGGAGCCAAACATTACAAATATTTGTTGTTTCTAAATCAAATCTAATTTGGCTCTGAGCCCCGACTTCCCAAAAGTGGCATAAAGTTTAATAGCAGTTTTATTATTGTTTAAAAATGATGTCGTTAAGCTGAAATTTATTTGGACCATTATGATATTGTCTCATATAGTATCCAAGTATTCATTTTATTCAAGAAAATCACTAATAGTGAGAAAAATATGATATATGAGTTTCAATTTTAACCTTGATATATTTACTAAATTTGTGCTGCTGGAAAGGTGTTTAACTCCCTTAAGTCTCAAGTTCCTTTCTATATAAGTAATATAAATCACAGCTATTTGACCAGCACATGGCAATTTCTTATAATGTATTAGATATCATTTCAATTTTACTTGATCTGTCTGACATTTCATTACAGACTTAAATTGATCTATTTCCATCCATTATTATTTAAGAATTTAAAAACCTCATTTATGGTACCTCTTTTCAGAAAAATATAAGCAGAAGTCGAGCGAGTTCCTCTATTCTAGAACTCTGCAAAATTTCTCTGTCCTTAACCCTACTAAGTCCACTGTATAACGTGAATGGCCATTGACTGTGAGATTACTTCCACATAAGGATAAATTAAAACAAAACTAATTGCTGTCTCATTTAATGTTGCCATTATTCCATCAGAGAAAAAAAATTATTACCTTTTCTATTTCCTCCACAGAAGAGAGTTAGGCCTTTGTATCCTTCAGCTCTGGAAGGAGAATAAATCAACTGTTCCAGTGAAAGTTTAGATTCATGGAAGCAGTGTGGATGATTTGTTTCAGAAGGGGAGAACTCTGAAGTTGTGGTTGGAGAAGCGTGAGATAGGCCTACAAGATGGATCCTTTAAGACTGGGAGTACAGAGAGAGCCACTGCCGTGAGAGTAGGAAGGACCTGTGCCTTCCTTATTCATGGTGCCCCCTCTTCCAATGGGCTCCTGCATTTGGCATGGAGGAAGAGCATGCCACATGCAGAGTGGTCCTCCCTCAATGAGTGTCTCAGCCATGGTCAGAATGAGTCACCGACCAAAGGCCTCTTCTTCTTTGTTCCCTTTGGATACATAAGCAATGGAGAAATGTTACAACTTAAGAGAGGAAGAAGATGCCAAAACATAATGGATAAATAATGAGGAATATTTCTTTTCTGCTGTTATGGTGAAATCTTCAGAATATATTATTCATTTAAAAAACTGAAGTTATAGTATAATACTTTTCATAAAAATGAAGCAATATAACACCTACATTTTAATAAATGTAAACAAAAATACCCAGAGTGATTTATTCATTGTGTTGAGGGAGAGATAATTGAAGAAAAAGTAATGTAGGGAAAAGAATAGAGAGTGTGCTGTGGTTTTAGATACAATGGTCCAAGAATCCTCTCTGAGGTGCGGCATTTAAGCTGACTCATGGACCAAGTGAGCCAGGGGTTAACAGGGAGAAGAGAATTTCTGGACAGGGACCTGTGGGATGTGCTTAAGCCCATGAGGCTAGAAGGGAATTAGTCAAACATGAAGTGAAAGAAGATACATTTGGAGAAGTGGGTTTGTGTCAGATCACTCAGGGCCTTGTGAGCCAGGGTAGGGGTTTGTGTTTCCACTGGAAGGTATTGACCAGAGAAGGGACATGAACTACCTGATTTATATTCTGAAAAAAAATTCCTTCTGGCTTTTGAGTGGAGAGGACTCCATAAGGCCTATGAGTGCTCTAGGCCAGAGACTGCTGTAATTTCCACAGGAGACGTGATATTGCCTCAGAATGGGAATCATGGGTAGAAAATATGGTAGGATATGATAGTGTTTTAAAGTTGGAGCTGTCAAACTGGAAGTGGTCTGTGAGAAAAGAAGAGGAATCAGTGAGGACTCTAAAGATATTTTTGTGCAGAGCCAACTATCTGGGTAAACGAAGATGCCTTTTATTGAGATGGAAATGAGTTCTGGAGATGCAAGAAGAAAAGAATCAGGGATAGCAGTATCTTTATTGTTTATTTGTACCATAAATATTCCCCAGGAAAAAAGTGTCCTCGATGAGGTTTTTTGCTTGCTTGTTTGTTATTTTGTTTTGTTTTGGAGAGGGGAGATTAAAATTATTGCTACAGCATAATACTTTTATTGGAATCATGAAACATTTTGAAAGTACAGGGCCTTCTCAATTCTACCAGATTTAAAAATATTTGGTAATTAGTTCATGCTTACCGCAGCCTGACAGCCTTTGCAACTTCTCACAATTTCCATAGTAAGTTTTTAAAATAACAGCAAGGCCTCTTTAAAATATTTTACTTAAACATACAAGGCATACATTTATATTTGAAAAATTTCTGTCCTGTTTTAAAAAATCAAATCAGAGCACTGGTTTCAGATTTTTGTTTGTTTGTTATTTTGGTTTGTTTATTGCACCTGTAACCTTAGATAGGTTTTTAAGTTCAGTTTGATAGTCCAAAAATAATTAGCAGCATTCACAGAAAGACAAATTCAATTTTCTCCCTATCCCAATATGTATATTGACTGTACAATCCTCTCTGTCCTCCAAAATAGTTTTATTCTTTTGTAAGTCAGTTGGAAAACTTATTTTTAAGTTCCAACATTCTCAAGATTCTCTATTGTAAAAGTGTATTAAAATAAAGACTAAGCCTCAGGAATCTCTGAACAGAGAGTCAGCTAGGCTTCAACAAAAGTCTCATCCAAACCCTCTTGACAGAATAGAGAGATGGGAAGGGCCTCTTGCAACAGCTATTAGTTACTGTGGCCTAGAATTGATGTGTCTTTTCTGCTTATAACCCATTGTCTGGACAAATCTTACTGACTTAAACAACAACCACTTATTTTGCTCTCAATCTTTAATTGGAACAGGGCTTGAAGAAATGACTCCTCTCCTATTCATGTAGTGTCAGCCCCAGGAGCTCACCTTGGCTGGAGAATCCACCTCCAAGATACCTTACTTAGATGGTATGCAATTTCATGTTGGTGGACAACTAGGGAATATTTTCTCCACATGGGCCTCTTCATATCACTTCTTCCTCACAGCATGACAACTGGGTTCCAAGACTGTGCATTTGAAAAGACAGGAAGTAGGTATTACCCGTGTCTTAAGACCTAGGTCCAGAAGCTGGCATTGTGTCACTTCTAAGTTCCATAAGTCAAGGCAGTCACACAGCCCACTCAGATTCGCATAAAGAGGATATAGGCTCCTGGTCTTGTTGGGTGAAATGTTAAATAGTGTGTGGCCATGATAAGTGCAGATTTCAAGTACAGTTTTGCTGTCTCTAAAGACATAAGGATAAGCAACAACAAAAACAAAAATTGACAAGTGGGACCTAATTAAAGAGGTTCTGCACAGCAAAAGAAATTATCAATGGAGTAAACAGACAACCTACAGAATGGGAGAAAATATTCAAATACTATGGATCCAATAAAGGTCTAATATCCAGAATCTGTAAGGAATTTAAAAATTCAACAAGTAAAAAACAACCCCATAAAAATTGGGCCAAAGACATGAACAAACACTTATCAAAAGAAGACATACAAGGGGCCAACAAACATATAACAAAATGCTCATCATTGCTAATCACCAGAAAAATGCAAATCAAATCACAACGAGACACCATCTCACAGCAGTCAGAATGGCTTGTGTTAAAGAGTCAAAAAAACAACACATGCTTGTGCGGTTGTGGAGAAAAGGAAATGCTCACATTGTTCAGCCATAGAAAAGAACAAAAGCATACCCTTCGCAGCAACGTGGATGCAGCTGGAGGCCATTATAAGTGAATTAACACAGGAAAAGAAAACCAAATGTCACATGTTCTCACTTAGAAGTGGGAGCTAAACCTCCTAAACATGGAGCACTCACAGACATAAAGACAGGAACAACAGACACTGGGAGGGAAGGGGGCAAGAATAGAAAAACTATTAGGTACCATGCTCACTACCTGGGTGACAGGATCCATCATACCCCAAACCTCAGCATCACACAATATATCCAGGTAACAAGCCTGCTCATGTACCCCCTGAATCTAAAATAAAAGTTGAAGTTATTTAGAAAAATAAAAGATAAAAAAGATGATTACATGAAGTCCCTTTTATCTGATGTGTATTTATTAGGCAGCTTCAAATATAAATGTGTGCCAAATAACTGAACAAATAAAGGTCTATTCAGTTGTGTAAATAAAACTTCAATAAATACATTCTGGAAATACTAAATAGAGACAGAGCAACTTTTAATGGGGCTGAAGGTAGTGAATTAGGAGTGGATGGATAAAGCTTGCTGGAGGAAGTGGCATTTAACATAGATTAAAACTGTTGGAGACTGAAAACTAAAATCACAGGCAGAGCGTATCATTTGGTGTTAATGTATCAACAAAGAATTTTAAAGGTGGCAATGCAGGCCTAAGTTATCCCATGGCCAGGAGTCGGATCTGACTGTAATTTAAAGCGTATAGTATAAGACTGGAAAGAGGAATGAGAGAAGATCTGTTTTGAAGAGCTTCCCATGCAATGCTTTTTTGCCAATGTTTGCCAAGAATTGAACAAATAAAGGCCTATTCAGTTATATAAATCAAACTTCAATAAATACATTCTGGAAATACTCAACATTGCATTAGCAGGTGAACTAGTGGGGGAATTGTATTTTATTTGGTCTACTTCGGCGTGTTAATTTTCAAATAATTTTGAAGACCATTTGGATAAAAATGGCCACACTATGAAAAAGTTGTCTCTCTTCCTGTGACGAAGCATAACTTCCTCTCATCTCTTCAGCTCTGAGTGATGTTACTTTGCCAACCTCTATTTCTGGAAGTTCTGTATCCTCTCCTGGTAGTCTCAGAACGAACTCTTCTTGCTATAATGCAGCATTTCAACCCCAATTTCAACGGAATAAAGTAAACATCTCACTGAAATACTTAAATAAATCCCTGTGTTTTTGATTTGATAAGAGCATGAGCATGCATTATACACTAGAATGGCTTACCTTATCTGCTTGGAAAAGTAGCTTGAGTTATTTCTAAAATTCACAAATTATATAGAAAAAACACAAGTGTGCTCTCTGTTTTCTTGGTCATTTTTAAAGAAGTTGATAAACTATGTAGATATTGCATTTATATGTTTGACTTCTCTTTGTCCCTTGAAGTTTAAACTCACAAAATCAATTACCTGCCTGTCATCTTCTCTTAGTGGTCATAAAGGCAGGTTAACTTAATAGGTTCAAAATTCGACACCAAATTTTTTATGAAAGTTTAGTTGTTCTTAACGCATTGGTTTTTAAATTGTGGTCCTCAAAAAGGCATGTCTATGTTCTAACATCAAGAACCTATACACCTAAGCTTATTTGGAATAAGGGTCTTTGCAGATGTAATCAAGTTAAGAATTTCGAGATGGGGTAATCTAGGGTTATCTGGGTGGAACCCAGATCCAGTCAAAGGTGACCTCATAAAAGACATCAGGGAGAAGACACAGCCCTTCTGTGAAGATCATGTGGAAACAGAGGCAGAAATTAGAATTCTGCTGTCACAACCAAAAATGTCTGGAGCTTCCAGAAGCTGGAAGAGACACGGAACAATTGTCCCACGGAACTTTCAGAGGGAACCCTGCTTATACTTTGATTTTTGACAGCTGGCCTCCAGAGCTTCAAGAAAACAAATTTCCATTGTTTTGAGACACCCAGTTAGTGCTAATGGGTTATAGCGGCCCTAGAACACTAACACAGACTTATCTCAGTAAATGTCCCAGGAGCCAACATTTTTACATCGCTTATGTTCATCTCACACTACATGAAAGCATGAATCACTGAGTTCTCTTTATTTTGCCTTCTAAATATATTTCGTATCTATCTACTTTTCTCTATCTCTGTCATTCATGAACTCTCACCTCACACCTGGAATATTGCAATCATCTTATTGGTGATTTATTATCACTTTCACTCTACACACCTGCCAAACTTTTCTGTGCAGAGCAGGCAGTATTACCTCTTTGAAACATAGATTGGACCATGCTTCCCTCCTTGTCTCTGACAAACCTTTACTATTCCATTGCATTTAAGAGTAAGACAAAATTCCATGCAGTCTACAAAATCTGACATGACCTAATCTTTATTTTTCTAGTCTTGTTGCTTTTCATTAATAGACTTTACTCTTTTCGAGCAGTTTTATATTTACAGAGGAATTGGGCAGAAAGTATAGAGAACTGCCATGTACCCTTGTCCCACCCATCCAATCACATAGTTTCCCATATTATTAACATTTTGCATTAGTGTGTCACATTTTAAAAATTGAACCAATAATTACGTTATTATTAACAGAAGTTCACAGCTTATGTTAGGGTTCATGGTTTGGGTTACACAGTGCTATGGATTTTTGACAAATGCATAATGTCATGATCCACACGTACAGTATTACACAGGACAGCTTCACTGCCCTGTATCTCCAGTGCTTAGCCTTTCATCTCCCTTTTCTCTCTGAATCCTGGCAACCACTAATCTGTCTACTCTCTCTATAGTTTTGCCTTTTCGAGAATATCATATGGTTAGAATCATATAATAGGTAGCTTTTTCAGACTGGCTTCTTCCAATTAGTAATATGCATTTAAATTTCCTTTGTGTATTTTTGTGGCTTTTTATCATTGAATAATATTTGATTGTATGGATGTATCAAAGGTGGTTTATCCGTTTGCCTATTAAAGTACATCTGATTGCTTCCAATTTGGGACAATTATGAATATAGCTCTTATAAGTGTTTCTGTACATGTTTTTGTGGGCATAAGTTTTCAACTTGACTAAATGCCAAGGAGCATGATTGCTGGGATTCTATGGTAAGACCATATTTTGCTTAGTAAGGCACCCCCACATTGTCTTCCAAACTGGGGGATTTTGTACCATTTTGCATTTCCATCAGCAATGAATGAGAATTCCTCATGCTCTGCAAACAGTTGGCACTTGATGTTGTAAATGGTTGGGATTTTAGCCATTTTAATAGTTACACATGGTATCATATTGTTTAAATTTGCAATTCTCTAAGGATATATAATGTTGCCCATCTTTTCATGTGCTTATTTGCCACCTGTATGTCTCCTTTGGTGAGATGTCTGTTCAGATCTTTTGCACATTTTTAAAATGTGTTGTTTTCTTATTGTTGAGTTTTAATAATTCTTTCTATGTTTGGGATAAATTCTTTATCAGATGTGTGTTTTGAGAGTATTTTATCCCAGCCTGTAGCTTATCTTTTAGTTATCTTTTGTTTAGCTTTTTGTTATCTTAACAATGTCTTTCAGAGCAGAAGTGTTTGAATTTAGTGAAACCCAAATTATCAACTGTTCTTTCCTGGATTCTACCTTTGATGTGCTATCTAAAAAGTCATCACCAAATTCAGTCACCTAGATTTTCTCTTTTGTTATCCTCTAGAAGTTTTACAGTTTTACATTTAGGTCCATGATTCATTTGACTTAATTTTTGTGAAAGTTGTAAGTTATTTGTCTATATTTATTTTTCAATGTAGATGTACAGTTGTTCCAGTACTATTTGTTGAAAAAACTATACTTTTTCCATGGAATTGCCTTTGCTTTTTTGTCAAAGACAAGCTGATTTTATTTGTGTGAGCCTGTTTCTGAACTCTCTCTGCTGTTCCACTGATCTAGTTGTCTGTTCTTTCACCAATACCATCTGTCTTGATTACTGTACTTGTGTGGTAAACCTTGAAGTCTGATAGTGTCAGTCCTCTGACTTTGTTCTTCCCTTTCACTATTACGTTGGCTATTCTGGGACTTTTGCCTCTCCATATAAACTTTAGAATCATATTTTCCATATGCATGAATTAACTTGCTGGGATTTTGGTTGAGATGGCACTATATCTATAGATTAAGTTGGTAAGAAGTGACATATTGACAATATTGAGACTTCTTAATCATGAATATATAACAGCTTTCCATTTATTCAATCCTCTTTGATTGCTTTGCTTAAATTTTGTAGTTTTCCACATATGTATCATCTACATATTTTGTTAAATACACATATTTTGTTAATTATTTGTGTGTTAATGTGTTTTAATTTTTAAATTCCAGTCGTTCATTGCTGATAAATAAAAATCAATTGACTTGCACATATTTCCTTTTTTATCCTGCATTATTTTCTGCCTTCTCTCTCTCCTGTTCAATGTTCATGGACCTTTTTTACTGTAGTAACATATACATATACTTTTTTACTGTGCAACATATGCATATCATGATACACATATCATAACATTTACCATTTTAACCTTTTTAGGTGTACAGTTCACTGGCATTAAATAAATTCACACTGCTATAAAACCATCAACCGCATTCAGCTCCAGAAGTTTTTTATATTTTTATTTATTTTTTTTTTTTTCTGAGACGGAGTCTCGCTCTGTCACCCAGGCAGGAGTGCAGTGGCGCAATCTCGGCTCACTGCAAACTCCGCCTCCTGGGTTCACGCCATTCTCCTGCCTCAGCCTCCCGAGTAGCTGGGACTACAGGCGCCCGCCACCACGCCCAGATAATTTTTTGTATTTTTAGTAGAGAAGGGGTTTCTCCGTGTTAGCCAGAATGGTCTGGATCTCCTGACCTCGTGATCCCCCTGCCTCGGCCTTCCAAAGTGCTGGGATTACAGGCATGAACCACCGTGCCCGGCCATATTTTTATTTTTTAATGGTGGTGAAATACACATAGCATAAACTTTAACCATTTTTAAGTTTACAATTCAGTGGCATTAGTACATTCACATTATTCACATTATTGTGCAACCATCAACATCATCCTTCCCGAAATTTTTCTTTTTCTCAAGCTGAAACTCCAGATCCATTAAGCAATAAATCCCCACTTTCCTCTTTTCCCAATCCCTAACAACAACCGTTACACTTTCTGTATGTATTAATTTGACCTCTTTAGTTATCATATGAGGTCTCAAATTACACAATATTTGTCTTTTTGTGACTGGCTTCTCCCATTTGCCTATTATCTTCAAGGGTCCTCCATGTTGCAGTGTGTTTTACAATGTCTTTCGTTTTTAAAATGGAATAATATTCCATTATGTATGTATCTGTTTTTGGACTTTGGTCGCATCCATCTTTTAGCTATTGTGAGTAATGCTGCTATAAACCTGGATGTACAAATATCTATCATGTGCTCTTATGTCATACATTCTTAAAGATCTTCAAAATCAAAACTTACTCTGGTATAAATTGCATAATTTGAAGGAATATACCTTTGCTAATTAGTTATTACACCTTTAAAAAACACATAGTAGATCATCTAGGTCTGGTTACACTGAAGTCCAATTTTTCCCTTCCCTTTTACTTTGTTTAGCTATTTTAAATTTCAGGGACTTTGTTTGTTTTAAGGACATGAGTAATGTTAATGACAATATGTTACTGTTTTGAGAGGCTAGAAATATTTGGAAATGTTCAACTATTCAGCATGACTGTTGTATAATATGCTATTGTTACATTTCTAAATGGGAGAAAATAAAGTTGTTAAGACATAAAATAATGCTAATAG
Source organism: Gorilla gorilla gorilla (assembly GCF_029281585.2). Taxonomy (NCBI): domain Eukaryota; kingdom Metazoa; phylum Chordata; class Mammalia; order Primates; family Hominidae; genus Gorilla; species Gorilla gorilla. Next base: position 15,994,519 of record NC_086017.1, read on the forward strand.
AATGTGCTCATATCTCTAATTCCCACTGCTGTCACCCTAGGTCAAGTCATTGTGGCCTCTGCAATTGTTTTGCCCTCCTCTACTCCTGGCTTTTTATAAGCAATTGATGTTTTAAGAGGATTAGTAAATAACATTCCTTATTCTCTCAGAAAGCAGGCATATAAGAATAAAAATGCCACTTTTTATTTGCTGATACGCTGATTGGAGATGGGGATTCTATGCCATCTTTGGTTTTAATTTTGTATTTTATGTGACTCAATTTTTCTCCTCTCTTAGCCTATATTTCTTTTTAAAATAATTTAGTAGTTGCCCTAGAGATCGCAGTTGCTATGGACTGAATTATGTCCCCGAAAAATGCATATGTTGAAACATTAACCTCTAACTTGATGGTATTTGGAGATAGATATTTGGGAGATAATTAGATTTAGATGAGGTATTGAGGGTGAAACTGTCATGACAGGATTAGTATCTTATGAGGAGAGACACCAGAGATCTGGTTCTCTCTCTCTCTATCTCTGTCTCTCTCTCTCTCTCTCCCCCTCCTCCATGTAAACGCAGCAAGAAGGCAGCTGTCTGCAACACAGTAAGAGAGCCCCTACCAGAATTCAGTCATACTGACAACTTCTTTTTGGACTGCTAGCCTCCGGAAGAGTGAGAAAACAAACTTCTCTTGCTCAAGTCTTTTTTATGGAAGCCCTAGCTGACAAAGACTTCAATATATATATTTGTAACTAATGTAAGTCCACTTTCAATTAACACTATATATATATTTTTTTTCTTTTTCAACTTTTAGAATCAGGGGTTTTATGTGCAGGTTTGTTACAAAGGTATATTGCATGATGCTAAGGTTTAGGATGTGATTGAACCTGTCACCCAAATGGTGAGCACAGTGCCCAATAGGTAATTTTTTAGCCGTTGTTCCCCTCTCTCTCTGCCCTCTCTAACGGACCCCAGTGTCTTTTGTTTCCATCTTTATCTCCATATATACCCAATGTTTAGCTCCCACTTGTGAGTGAGAATATGTAGTATTTGACTTTCTGCATTAGTTTGCTTAGGATAATGTCCTCAAGATGCATTCATGTTGCTGCAAAGGGCATGATTTTGTTCTTTTTTATGGCTGCATAGTACTCCACAGTGCATATGTACCACATTTTCTTTATTCAGTCCACTGTTTGTGGGCATTTGGCTTCATTTTATGTTTTTGCTATTGTTAATAGTGCTCTGATGAACATACAAGTGCATGTGTCCTTTTAGTAGAACAATTTATTTTCCTTTGGGTATATATTCAGCCATGGAACTCCTGGGTCAACTGATAGTTCAACTCTTAGTTCTTCAAGAAATCTCCAAACTACTATCCACAGTGGCTGGACTAATTTACATCCCCACCAACAATATATAAATATTTCCTTTCCTTTACAACCTCACCAGCATCTGTGTTTTTGTTTGTTTTTACTTTTTAACAAAAGCCTTTCTGACTGGTGTGAGATGGTATCTCATTGTGGTTTTCATTTACATTTCTCTGATAATTAGTGATAATGAGCGCTTTTCATATGTTTTGTTGGAACTTGTATGTCTTCTTTTGAAAAGTATCTGCTCATATTTTTTGATGACTTCTTAATGAGGTTATTGAATTTTTCTTGTTGATTTGTTAATTTCCTTGTAGATTCTGAATATTAGACCTTTGTAAGATGCATAGTATGTGAATATTTTCTTCCATTCTATAGGCTGTTTATTCATAGTTTTTCTTGCTGTGCAGAAGCTCTTTAGTTTAATTAGGTCCCACCTATCAATTTTTGTTTTTGTTGCAATTACTTTTGAGGAGTTACCCATAAATTCCTTGCCAATGCGGATTTGGAGAAGAGTGTTTCCTAGTTTTCCTTCTAATATTTTTACAGTTTGAGGTCTTACATTGAAATTTATATATGGCAATAGGTAAGGGTCCAGTTTCAAACTTCTACAATATGGCTAGCCAGCTATCCCATCACCATTTATTGATTCTATTCCCCATTGCTTATTTTTGTCAAGTTTTTCAAAGATCAGGTGGTTGTAGCGGTGCTGTTTCATTTCTGGGTTATCTGTCCTCCTAGAACTGATAAATGACTTCAGTAAAGTTTCAGGATATAAAATGGATGTACAAAATTCAGTAGCATTTCTATACACCAAAAACATTCAAGCTGAGAACCAAATAAAGAGTGCGATTCCATTCAAACCAGCAACGATGTATCAAATAAAAAGAAAAAATATGCAATCCCAGTTACAATTGCTACAAAAAGAATAAAATACCTAGGAATACAATTAACCACTGAGGTGAAAAATCTCTATGAGGAGAATTACAAGACACTGCTAAAAGAAATCAGAGACGACACAAATAAGTGGAAAAACATCCCATGCTCATGGATTGGAATAATCAATCTCATTAAAATGGCTATATTGCCCACAGCAATTTACAGATTCAACACTATTCCTATCAAACTACCAACATCATGGAACTAGAAAAAAAACTACTCTAAAATCAGTATGGAACCAAAAAAGAACCCAAATAGCCAAAGCAATCCTAAGCAAAAAGAACAAAGCCAGAGATCACATTATTGGACTTCAAACTATACTATAAGGCAGCAGTAACCAAAACAGCATGGTACACAAACAGACACATAGACCAATGGAATACTGTAGTTTTTCATGTGTACTGCATGTGCCTCTAAAGGACAGTTTCCAGTTCCTCCCTCCTATACCTTAAATATTGCTGTCATTCACTTTACTTACATAAGCTATCAATCATTACCCTGTATGTTGTTGCTGTTATTACTTTGAACAAACTGTCATCTTTTAGATCAATTAAGAATAAAAAAAAATAGCTGGGCACGGTGGCTCATGCTTGTATCCCAGCACATTGGGTGGCTGAGGCGGGCAGATAATTTGAGGTCAGGAGTTCAAGACCAGCCAGACCAATATGATGAAACCCCGTCTCTACTAAAAATACAAAAATTAGCCAGGTGTGGTGGCATGCACCTGTAATCCCAGCTACCTGGGAGGCTGAGACGGGAGAATCACTTGAACCCAGGAGATGTAGGTTACAGTCAGCTGAGATTGCACTCCTCCAGCCTGGGCATGAAGAGTGAAATTCCGTCTCAAAAATAAAATAAAATAAATAAATAAGTAAATAAATCAAAAATTCCTTCCCTAATGCTCTTCCTGTTTGTAGACTCATATTTCTGACACATCATTTTCCTTATTTCTGCAGAGCTTCTTTTATCAGTTCTTAAAAGGTAAGTCCACTGGTAACAATTTCCTCAATTTTGTTTGTCTGAAAAAGTACTTCAATTTTATTTGTGAAGGATCGTTTGACTGTATGCAGAATTATCATTTGGTGTTTTGTTGCAGTAGGTGTTGTTCTTTTCTTTTTTTTTTTAATTTTATTTTACTTTATGTTCCGGGATACATGTGCAGAACATGCAGGTTTGTTACATGGGTAAACATGTGCCATGGTGGTTTGCTTTTTCTTTTCTTTCCATACTGCAAATATGTTACTCCACTCACTTTTGATGTCATGGTTTCTAAAGAATAGTCCAATGTAATTCTTGTCCTTGTTCCTCTATAGGCAACATTTTTATAACTTGCTTCTTTAAAACTTTTCTCTTTGTCTTTGAGTGTTGGTAGTTTGAATATGACATGTCTAGGTATAGATTTTTTTTTTTTTGGTGTGTTTTGGTATTTATCTTGATTGGTGTTGTCTGAGGTTCCTGGATCTATACTTTGCTTGCTTCTGTTGATTTTGGAAAATTCTCGGGCATTATTTCTTCAAATATTTCCTCTATTTTTTTCTTCCCCTTCTAGTATTCTCATTGTGCATATGTTACACCTTTTGTAATCATCTCACAGTTCTTGAATATTAAGCTCTATTTTTCTCTTTAATTTATTTTTAGTTTGCTGAGTTTCCATTGACATAAACTCAAACTCACTGAATCTTTTCCTTGGCTGTGTTCAATCTATGGATCAAAATTAAAGGCATTCTTCATTTCTGTAGCATTGCTTTTGATTTTTTTTCTTAAAGTTTCTACCAATATGCTTACCCAAGTGTTCTTACAGGCTGTCCACTTTTCCCATTAGAAACTTCAGCATATTAATTATAGTTATTTTAATTCCAAGTCTGATTATTTCCACAGTCTGTACTATATCTGAATCCGGTTATGGTGTTTGCTCCATCTCTTCAGACTGTGTTATTTGCCTGTTAGCATGCCTTGCAATACTTTTGAATGTCAGACATGATGTATTGGGGAAAAGGGCTACTGAGTGAGGTTTAATTTTATCTGGCCACTAGTTAGACTACATTTAGTAGTTAGACAGGTATATTGTTATTATACCTGTAGATGTTAGAATCTAAAATTTCCTCTGTGTCCTTGCTTTTGCCTCCCCTGTTATCTTTATGTTTTCCTAGAGACTTTCTCTGAACTGGAGTCTGAGTTTCTGCTTTTTTTTCAGCTGTAATCCTGTTATTATCCAGAAGCCTTGTTAATGGGGTAGTGCAGTGTGGGGAGGAAAGCCACTCCATATTCCTGTAACCAGGCATTGGTTTTTTAGTGGGCTGTACCTCTTCAAGGTGTTTCTCACATCTCTTCCTCCCCTTCCCTGCTTAAGTGTAATAGGAATGTCCAAAGGTCCTGGAGTTAGGCATTTCCATTTTTCTGTGTCAGTTAGGCTGTAGCTCATGGTTGTTGGCTCTAGTAGTATTTTTTTCTATGACACAAGCCTTTGTTAATTGAGAATATAATGCTCTGGATGTATTTCAAATGGTAAATTTTCCCCTCCTCCTGCCAAAAACAAGAGGGGATTTTTGTGCAGTCATCATCCTGAGAACCTGGTGAGGGCTTTTAAAGGTAAAACTCATGAAAATGTGGGACTTTTAGAAGTAATACTCAAAAAAAAGTGTGGAGGTTCCCCTAAGGATGACCCCCCATGAGATTTTCTCTATCAATTAGTCCATACCTATTGTTTAGCAATAAGTCAATTAAGCTTTGTGTGTTCCTGCCAGAAGAGAGCTATAGTTTTTGCTTCTGGTAAATTTTATCCTTATTTTCTTGTCTTTCCTATTTTTGAATTGACAGTTTGTCTTGTGATCTCAATTTTCCATGGATCTTAGAAGAAGTGTGATTTCCCAGTTTGTTCAAGGACAGGAGAGATGACTTATGAGCTGTTTACATGTTTAACTGGAAACCTAAAGTCAGACACTTGCTTTTCATGAGTCTTTTCAGTCTATCCTCTCTAACAACACTGGACTTCCTCCAGCCATTTGAATATGCCATTTTTTCTCTTGTCCCAATACCTTTGGATATACCATTCTCGAGCAGGAGCACCTTCATCTTGGACAACCACCACCATTTTAAGTTCCAGCTCCCTTTCTAGCCTCATAAATTTAAAGGAAATCACTTCTATTCAAACAACAAGCAGTCAGAAAGAGCAGACAGTAATACATAGCTAAGAGAGCTCGGGCACAGAGCGAGGTGGGAAAGTCTCTAGGGTAACCACCAAACTTCACACTCATACAATGGGCCCCAATAAAACAGTGTCCCTAGTAAGCACATTTCTTCCCCTTTAAGTGCACTAAGGTAGGGAAGCTAAAGGTAGACTCTCTGGGTATACCTGCAGCTGCAGGAAGATGTATGGGAACAGATACAAAACTCTTCCTCCCAGATAAGCAAGACAAGGAGACAAACATTCTGAGCCTATGAGAAGCTCTCCCACCCTGAACCCTTAAATACTCTTAGTCTGTAAGAGAGAGTGCTCCTGACCTAACTTGGCCAAAAGCTCCTCTCGGGTTTTTCCTCCAGAATAAACCTGTCTTTGACTCTTGAGCTGCTTTTCGTGTTTCTTCCTTCTTCAACTTTTACACTACCCTGCTTGGAATGTTCTTCCTTGAAGCAGTAACTTTAACCTCTCTGACTAGGCTGAATTGCGCATATTATGTATTATTGGCAAAATATAACTTGCTTTGATATTATTTGTGGTCATTTTGTCTTCTGTGTGTGTATGTCACAATATGCCAGTTACTTGATTTATATTTATTTCTCCTCTCTACTTATTCGTGACAGAAACTGCATCTGATTTTACTCAGAACTGTATACCTGAGAGAGTAACTGTCACATGGTAGGCATGAACTGATTTTTTAGCAAATGAGCCCTTCTCTTCAGCTTCCTTTTTCTCAGTTAAGAACTATAAATGTCTGCATTTAAAACTATGGAATTCTTAGCATCCTTATCAATGGTTACTCTATTTCAGTGCAAGAGAGCTTAATGTGTGCACCTCAGGGAAGCTCCCCACATACCCATGCCAATCAAACCAAATAGCCTTGAAACCATGGAGCTCAGGAATAATTCCATCACCTCAATTTTAGGCGGTCAATAATTGGGATAATTTTTTTCCAAGTTGAATATAGGTGCAGTGTAACCTCCCTTTAAAAGGTTAATAGAGTTTTGCTTTCTTACTGAAACATCAATAATTTGGGGTATATTTTATTTGTAGATTTAAAGCATTAGCATTCCATTCCTATTTCAATATGAGTATGCATGTTTTTTTTTTCTATGTGAGTGTGGATTTTTTTTTCCCTTGAGCATTTTTGAGAGTTGAAAACATTTCCTATTCCTTATATGATGAAGTCTTAAATAGCAATGATTTGGAGATTCATTAAGTATAAAAAGGACTAACATCAATCGGGCTTAATATATGCAATTGAGTAACCATTCTCGATCTCTTATTTAGTATAGTATAAAGGAAACATCTCCGAAGTGAAACACTTAGTATATACATAACTTTAGGAGATGTACTTCCTTATTAGTGTAGGAAAGACATTTTTCAGCAAAATTGAGTAATGGATGTACTTGCAAGATACTTACTGTTTCTATCGGCTCTTAAAAGCTTGATGCTGCAGGATCAAATGGTGTCTAATATTACATATGAGTCAAATGATTTGTGATATTTTTTCTTACATTCTTTGTGGGAATTGGGTGGAGATTTATCTGGTGAGCCCAAAAATGAGGGTTAGTGATTAACTCTGAGCTCAAGAAATAGGTCCATAATTCCCTTCTTCTGTTTTCTCTCTCTCTTAGCCTCCAGAACATTAGACATTTGTTAACAGAGTTATAACTAAACTATCTTCTTAGATCTTATTTCTTACTCACTTTAGGTGTTATGAAAAAAGGGTTAAACCTATTATAAAATGTCATAGTATGAAATGTAGAATAATGTTCTGATGACTGGTGATCAGATGTCATCCTAAATTAGCAGATGGGCTTAGATTCTTTTTTCCTATTCATATTCTAAAACCTTTTGTGCTGACTATCTTGTGACAATGTTGCTTATATCTTATTTATACCAATAATATAAAATCAGTTAGTTGAAAAACCATCACCTCTTGATGGGATTTTAATAGATTGTGGCAGTAGGTTGGGGATATTTCCATCTCTGCTTTTTATCGAGTGAGCAGATTATGACTACAGCAAAAGTCTGAAGAGTTTTTTAATCTTTTCAGCAAAATGGAGGTTGTAGAAAGGGCTCAGTGTCTGGTGCTTTTTGCTTTGGTGTGAAATTCTAAACCTGGCTTCTTTTGTGGGTCACTGCAGCTATTTATGCAATTTTATTAACCATAATGATACTTTGTTCTTGCACTGTCTCTTTCATCTGAACATCTCCAAATATTTTACAGACAGAAGTTTTTAAATTTTATAAGAAATATTTTATTATAAAGCTTGTGATTCCATATTCATTCTAAAGTCATTATAACTACAGGAAAGGGTGGAAAGAAGAGTTCAGGGGAGAGGTCTCTGTGATGCACCCACATCAGAAAATTCTCAAACTCTGAGGGTCCCTTGAATTCACTGTCAATGTCTTGTATCACTTTCCACTCACATCTATTTTTTCCCAGTCTTCTTTTTTCTTTTCCTTTCCTTGCAGATGTGAAATACATGTACAAAATAAATGCAATAAATAAATAAATCAGATAAATTTCAAATAACCACTACTAATTAAATATGATAGATAATCTTGTTTGACTGAAACAAAATTTCAAGGTTAATAAGAGGAATATAGAAATTTAGGTCTATTTTGGTACTTATTTCTGTGTTGTTTTTTTCATGGACAAAACTAATGCTTATCTTTATAAGGTGTTATATAAAACATGAATAGCATTAGCTAAATTTAGGGTATTCAAATTCATCTTTAACCCAAATTCTGTTATTGATCAGTGCTCAAGTGCTGCTTTTAACGTACATACATACATATGTATGTACACACAAAGGTCTTGTTTAATTGAAGGTAATGGTAGTGTTACAGTACTATTAAAATCCAAATTAGCCGGGCGCGGTCTCTACTAAAAATACAAAAAATTAGCCGGGCGCTGTTTCTGGCGCCTGTAGTCCCAGCTACTCAGGAGGCTGGGGCAGGAGAATGGCGTGAACCCGGGAAGCGGAGCTTGCAGTGAGCTGAGATCGCGCCACTGCACTCCAGCCTGGGCGACAGGGTGAGACTCTGTCTCAAAAAAAAAAAAAAAAAAAAATCCAAATTAAATTAATATCCAATCTAGTGAATAAATTAGGGACAGAAAAAATTTTAATTGTGTACTTAGTACCATCATATTTTCTATTAATGTTCTATAGTAAACGGTTACAAAGTTGAGAGCAACTCAGTATCTCTATTGCTATTTGAATATAGAACTGACATCTATGGGGCAGGTTATTAAGCATTCAGTATGCCTGTGCTATTGTGATTTACTCATTTTTCCTATCACATTTTTTTCTTTTTCAAATTACAACGGCACAAGACTATTGTAAACACAAATGCAAAGCTAGGCGTACCGGAAGTGGCCATCTAGACCAGGGGTCGACAGCCTTTCTCTGTTAAGAGCCATATAGTGAATATTTTAGGTTTTGAGGGTTACATGGCTTCCATCATAACTACTAAACTGTGCCATGGTAGCACAAAAGCAGCCATAGATAAGGTATAAAAATGTGTGCCTGTGTTCCTCTTACACTTTATTGACAAAGCAGTCAGCAGGCCAAATTTGACCTATGGGCTGTAGTTTGTGGACCTCTGATTTAGATATTGTGCTGTTCAACATGGTAGCCATTAGACACATGTGACTATTGACATTGAATTTAAGTGCAATTAAAATTTTTGTTCCTCAGTTGCATTAACCATATTAAAATGTTTGAGAACCACATATGGCTAGTAACTACCATATTGAAACAATGCATATATGTAATATTTCTATATGGAATATTTTTACATTCACAGAAATTTTTATTAGACCATAATGATAAAGAATTCTTTATATGGTTGTCTCTTGTTATTATTGAACTAAGGACATGAAATATTAAAATAAAGTCTAGGAGAATTCGTAAACTCCTAAAACTCATTCCTAAACCTCCCAGAGGCAACAGAATTTTGATTTTAGAAACATCTTAAAGAGTTAAGTGAGTTAAGATTCTTGGCTCTGGTCTTTTCATCTTAGGAAAGTCTGTGTCTCTGTCACCCTCTCTGTTATATGGGAATAATAATACCTGCCCAATTCAGCATAAAGTGGTTGTGAGGAGGGATGCATGTTTTGAGGCAACTGATAAATAGTATAGGAAGAAGTAGGAGCACATGGCAACATGAATATGTTTGGGGAGGCAAATTAGTGTGATGATTTGGATTACGGGAATTCAAATCCTACTTTTGCTATTTTTTCCATGTAAACTTTAGCCAGATCCTTAATTTTGCAAAGCCATTAGTTGCTTATCAGCAAAAGAAAAATATAAATATTAATCCCCTAGGATTATTGTGAACATCAAATAAGATAATGTAATCAAAGCTGCTTAACACGGTACCTGGTTCATAATAAGCCCTCAAATGACAGGAATTACTGTTGCTATGCTGAGGAAGGCAGGAGAAAGTATCACAACATTAGTCATGAAGACTTCCTGACACAGCAGAACAATTCAAGTGTAGAAACACATTCCAAAACTAAAATAATAATAATAAAATAGGAAAGAAAGATAGACTAGAAGCCTGAGAGAAAAACAAGAAGGAAAGAAAATAGGATTTTTCGTATATACTCATTGGAAGCAATGCATACATGTCTGAAGGCTCATATTGTGCCGACTTGAGGAAGTTATAGAAATTGATATAATGAAAGTCTTCTCTAATGTAAAATATACAAAAGCCAGTTCAGTGAGATATTATGTCTGGAAATGCCTTTATTTACTAAGTGCTAGCCAAACATAGTGGATTATTATAGCTTTCTTCTCTCTATATAGCTACTGTTGACGCCCTCCAAAGACCTTCAGAAAAAAGGAGATGGCTGATTTCTTGGTGATAACGACTCATCTATCCAGGCCCCTGCATTCCATGAATTGGGTAGACACAGAAGTCTGTGGGACGAATTCATAAATGGAGTACAGCCGCCCCTAGCTCTCTGCTAGTCATCCAATGGCTGTTTCCATTATCCCAGGACTGAGCGATTACCTGGAACTCGAGACTCTCAGTGCTTAAATTAGACAGTCCTGAGTAAACTTGCATAGTTGGTGTCCCTAGAAGCTATCAGGTATCTAGAAGGAAGGATTGGATTAAGCACTAGGTAACCGGGGGTAATTAACATTAATGCTTCTCTAGGTCTACCCTTTCTCCCCAGTATGTGATGAGAACACGCTAGTAAGCGTGAGAGATCTGTAAACACTAGTTCAGGAATTCTGACCTCAGCCAGGCACAGTGGTTTATGCTTGTAATCCCAGCTCTTTGGGAGGCTGAGAATTGTTTGAGGCCAGGAGTTTGAAACCAGCCTGAGCAACACAGGGAGACCTCATCTCCACAAAAATTTTTTTACAAAATAGCCAGGCATGATGGCACGTGTGCCTGTGGTCCCAGCTACTCTGGAGGCTGAGGCAGGAGGATTGCTTGAATCCAGGTGGTTAAGGTTGCAGTGGGCCGTAACTATGCCACTGCACTCCAGCCTGGGCAACAGAGCAAGACTTGTTTCTTTTTTTTGGTCTCCAAAAAAAGAAAGAAAAGAAAAGAAAAGTAAAGAATTCTGACCTTGAAGCAGCTAATTGATTAGTTCTTCACAGAATTCTACCATCCCTGGGTATTAAATTTAGAAGAAACTTTAGGAGTCTAGCCCTGTAATGTTAAAACCTTAAAAAAAAAAAAGAAAAAAAAAAGCCATTTTGTTTTCTTCAAACAAAATCTCAGTTTAGGAATATTCTTGGGAAAAGATAAAGGTGAGTGGTGGGCTAAAGCTCCCCAATTTTATCTATTCTTGTTTGTCCTACTGTTTTCATTCCCTTCAGAATGTGTTTTCAGAAATCATAAGAGTTTCCAAGGGCAGAGCTAAAAAACACGGATCTAATCCAGTTTCATCATGCTTTAAAGGGAAAACTGAGACCTTAAGACATCACTCAGTGCTGAAGTTTTGGCAGCTTAGGACTTGTTTATTGAGAAACATAGAATCAAAATTTTTGCTGAGGGCGCTGGTTCTTCACTTTACACGTTGGGATCACCTGGGATGCTTTGAAAAATAGGGGTCTTATGGAATCAACCCAAATGCCCATCAATGATAGACAGGATAAAGAAAACGTGGTACATATACATCACGGAATGCTACGTAGCCATAAAAAGGAACGAGATCATGTCCTTTGCAGGGACATGGATGGAGCTGGAAGTCATTATCCTCAGGAATAGAAAACCAAACATCAGGCCGGGCGCGGTGGCTTATGCCTGTAATCCCAGCACTTTGGGAGGCCGAGGCAGGCGGATTATGAGGTCAGGAGTTCAAGACCAGCCTGGCCAACATAGTGAAACCCAAACTCTACTAAATATACAAAAAATTAGCCGGGCATAGTGGTGGGCACCTGCGATCCCAGCTACTCGGGAGGCTGAGGCAGGAGAATCGCTTGAACCCAGGAGGTGGAAATTGCAGTGAGCTGAGATCGTGCCACTGTACTCCAGCCTAAGCAACAGAGTGAGACTCCATCTAAAAAAAACAAAACAAAACAAAACAAAAAAAACCCAGACACCATATCTTCTCACTTATAAGTGGGAGCTGAATGATGAGAACACATGGACACAGGGAGGGGAACAACACACACTAGGGTCTGTTGGGGGACAGCAAAGGGTAAAGGGAGAGCATCAGTAAAACTAATGCCTGCTGGGCTTAATATCTAGGTGATGGCCTGCTAGGTGCAGCAAACCCGTTTACCTGTAAAACAAACCTGCACATCCTGCACATGTACCCCAGAACTTAAAATAAATAAATAAATAAAGATGTTACAAAAAACACAACAACTCTGCTATTTCTCCTGTTGCGGCTTAATTCCTTGTTCCTCAAAAACAAAAACAAAAACCAAAAAAACATGCGGGGTCTTGGCCTTGTTCCCAGAAGTTTTGAATGATGGGACCGTTTTGTACCCTGGGTATAGGAATTTATAAGAAGTCTTCAAGTGATTCTAATTTAAGTCAAGTTTACAAAATATTGGCCAGAGTGAGGAGAAATAATGAACAAACAAGTGCACACACACACACACACACACACACACACACACGTTTTGTGGTCAGGAGACATGAGTTTCATCTCAACTCTATCAATGATTGATTTGTGACTTCTAGCAAGTCCTTCACTATTCTATACTTTGTGAGATATTGGCCAGTTGACTTCAAAGTATTTAAAGCCATGGAACCCTTCCTCCAGTGAAAATCTTATGGGTGCCTTGTACATCACACACAAAAAAGCAGAGTTGCTTTGGTTAAACAGAGAAGGAAGACAGGAGGCTCAACATTCTGTCTTGATGTTACAAAATTCTACTGAGGCATGTTTTCAGAGTGCTTCAATGCTTCAAGGAACCCGTACAGTATTATGAATTTTAGAGCTCCATTTTGTTTCTGAACTATGATTTGATTGGATAAAACTAAATGCTGCTTATGAGTTTTGCTTGCACCTGATTTCATGTGACTTGATCCACAATTAAGTTTTATTTTTGTTTTCTGATCAGTTTTACCAATGAATAAAGTTGTTTCTTTCTGATTGACCCCCTCTCACCAGACAACTGCAAAGCTATGATAGGATTTGCTTCCATGCTCTGTGCTTCACAACAGTAGGGCAGAGTATTTCTAATTGAAAGATCCTCAGTTCCTTCATCAATCCCATAAATATTTTTCGTCACAACTGGAGCTGAAGGGTGGCCTTGAAATTTTGAAAAATTGGGTCACAATTGGTTTGACCTGAGCACGTTTGTGAGAGTCTACATCATTAAGAAATAGTTCCCCTTCATTATTTATAAGAACACAGAAGCAGACTTGCAACTGTTCCCCTGTATAATTTTCACACATAAAATATCACGTGTTGGAAGACACTGTTAAAGTGCATAATGCACTGCATTTATTTCTGAGATGGAGTTGCCTCTGTCATTGTGTTTAGTAAACACACTTCTATTATGGTGAGTGGATGGCTGTCAGTTCTGTTTCCTTAAAAAATATCCAATGTATTTCAGTCTTGTCAAACTTCTTGTTTTCATTACATTGCTTATGTATTTAACGAACTTATCTTTGATATTAGCTCCAAAAAAACACACAGAGCTTTTCATCCAAAACTATGTCTCCTCTTTAGTCAACTTTTTTGAAATCTACTACTAGACTTAACAGATTTGCATTTCTGTGTGTACACTAAAGATGTAAAATGTCTTTCCATTCATCTCACTTAAAACAAGTTCCAAAATACAGTGTTTATATAAACAAGTGAGTTTTTTCCTCACAAAAACTGTATCCATTAAAATATGGAATCCATACCAAGGAAGTCACTTATCTTTTTAACACAGAAGTTAAAAATGCCTAGATCACAAAATTCAATAGAAATCCTGCTTATTGCTCAATTTCATTTGGAGAGAGCCTTTTCATTGAAAAGAAATGGTCTCCTGTGGATGAGGACATTGAGGCAAATTTAGAAATGTGGAAATCTAACTTTATTTGCTGTTCATTTTCATGATTGAAGAAACACTCTTGTCTTTCATTTCCTCCTGATTAGAGTTTCCTGATAACATTGTCTTTGCTTTTAAGACATACCAGGGCTAAATCATATATAAATGTTATTACTTATTAAAAATTTCTGTGTATGAATTTTGTTCTTTTTAAAGTGAAGTATAGTCATGCCTTGATATTCATGGGGATTGGTTCCAGAACCTCCCTTGGATACCAAAATCCACAGATGCTCAAGTCCCTGATATAAAATGTCATAGTATTTGCACATAAACTATGCACATACTCTCATATACTTCAAATCATCCCAAGACTACTTATAATACATAATACATACCGTTTAAATGCTACGTAAATAGCTGTTATACTGTATCATATGGAAAATAATGACAAAAAAGTATGTACTTCTTCAGTACAGACACACTTTTTAAAAATATTTTGATACATGGTAGGTTGAATCCATGGATGCAGAACCTATGGATACAGAGGACCAACTGTATACCTGCATCAAGCTTTCTGAACACCCATGACATGATTTCTCTTATTTTCCAAAATTATCCAAGCAAGTCAAATGTCATTCCACTGTGCAGCTTTTCTGGATTATGCTAGAATAATTATTTGCTAGCTATAATATACTCCTATAGTATTCCTACAAGTTTCTTTTATTTCCTATTGCTGACAGTAATATTTTCTACTCACTGTATTGGACCATGAGAAAGTATGCATCTTAATTTATTGGCATGCATTTTAGAATTGCTTTGTACATTGAACATGGTGGTATTTTTTATTTCCCCCAAACTCTTATGGTATTGGTGGTCCTAAGACCACTGAATTTGCCACAATTATGATATCTGTCTTCTCTAAGAGAATATGAGCCTCTTCAAAGCGAATTGTGTTAATCCAAATTGCATATATTATGATACCTGGATATTTCATAATTAGTAATAAAGAGAATGGAGCTATTGATTAAAAGTAAGCATGGATACATCTTTAGATGCGCCAAACAGACCCAAGTAGAAATAGATGAATTAGAAGAGACTGCCTCTCTTATTTAAAGTAGATTAAGAGATGACTGGTATTGTCTTCTTCTGCCCTGAAACATTGCGTTTTGCCTCTGTTTCTCCTGGGTGATTTTGGAAGTGTTTTCTCTCAAGATTCTACATGTCGAAAGAGAACACATGAGCAAGAATAGACCTTCAAAGACTTTCAGTGAACAATGCGTGAGCTCCTTCTCAAGCAAGACTAATCAGGATCCATTTTTTTTTTCAGAATTGAGAAAGTCTGTATCTTTCCCAGATTTAAGCTGTAAGAACTATATAATCTTGGAGTTTGTAGGAGACATGTTTTGTAGTATGTGTTGAGGGTGTGTTAGTAAATCAAGTCAATGAAAGCTAAGCAGGACAGAGAGGGAAAAAAGGTAGGAGAATGGTGAGAGGGATTACTGAAAAGGCAGAAGAGACAGACAGAGCGGAGGATTGGTTCGAATGCCTGGATACAGTTTTATCTGAATCCAGTAAACTATCAATCATATTGTTTGTTTAATTACATTAGCAAATAATTTATCTTCGTTCTTTCTCTCTCTCCTTTTCTCCTCTCTCTGTCTTTTCTTGAAACAAGTGTGAGTTGTGTTTCTGACCTTGGCAAACAAACAATATTTGATAATAAGAAAAATACTTAATTATGGAAAAAGTCTGAAGAAACATGGCAAACAAGCTATTTGATAATAAGAAAAATATTTAATTATGGAAAAAATCTGAAGGAATTGTCAGATGTTTTCCTTTAAAAATGGGTAATAGCACATAGCCCAGAAATTTTTACCTGATGATGATAATAGTGACAAAAGGGGTAGTTCTTCAAACGCTATGTTTATTTTTGCCGTTGAAAACTAGTTAGTTTAATTTTGTTTACTGAATAATGTGAAATCATTACCACAGACTATATGAACACACTCTGAAGAGCAAAACAGCCAAACAAATTACCTTGGCCAGTTAAATGCATAAACGACGTTTTCTTTATTCTTAGAAAGTACATCCATTTTTCTAAAGTTCATTACCTCTCCTTACCGTAGTCAATAAGTACTTGTAGGACTTCAGAGGTAATTTTTGTTTTGAGATCATCAGCCTGAGATGATAGGTTTTGTAGTCTTGATGACTACATTTCTTATTTATAAGTGTGAGGAGTGCTCCCTCAATTTCACTGTCTTCTCCATAACACATGATCCATGAAAAGCTTCATTCCTCTGAAATCAATCATTAGATCTCAGAAAAAAGTATGCCCCAGAAAGGGAACCTGATTTAAAAAGTTAAACTGAAGTTGTCCTTTCGGTGTGGACTAGTGTTCTCTTTGCTTTCTTTTGTCTATGCTAGTTTTCCTTAACATGTCTCACTTCTTCAAGATAAAATTAAAGAAATACGTGCCAAACACACAGAAGGAATGAAATAGCTGCTGATCTTCAGCCATCTGGGGAGTGGACAGTGATGTGTCCTAGAGTTCTAGTTCTTCTTCCTGCCCTAGGCCACTTCTGAGGATGGTTGCATTCCTCTTTGTGTCCCCATTAAGTGAAATATTCTCATAAGTATTAATTCTCAAAAATTTCACTTTGATGTATCAATCATCCTGAGCAGCTTTATGATGGAATGCTTTTTCCCCCAGTAGGAGGCAGAATAACACAGCGAAATCAGATAGAGAGGTGCATTCCGATTTTGCCACGCCCTATTGTGTCGTTTATTAAAAACCTGTTTGTTTTATTTAACTTTTTTTTAACTTAACTGATGTATAATTGGCAAAAATGATATATATTTAAGATGTACCATATGATGATTTGACATACATGTACATTGTGAATCACTGCATTAAACTAATTAACATATCTATCATCCTAATGTGTAATTTAAGAAAACAATTGGCTCTGCATGGTGGCTCACACCTGTAATCCCAGCACTTTGGGAGGCCGAGGCGGGTGGATCATGAGGTCAAGAGCTCGAGACCATCCCGGCCAACATGGTGAAACCCCGTCTCTACTAAAAATACAAAAATTAGCTGGGTGTGGTGATGCATGCCTGTAGTCCCAGCTACTCCAGAGGCTGAGACAGGAGAATCGCTTGAACCCGGGAGGCGGCGGTTGCAGTGCGCTGAAATTGCGCCACTGCACTCCAGCCTGGTGACAGAATGAGACTCTGTCTCAAAAAAAACAAAAACAAAAACAAAAACAAATTTAAGATCTTCTTTAATCATCAATGCTAATTAAAATGGCAATAATAATAGTTCCTAACCAGTGAAGTTATTGAGATGCTCAGATGACAATATTTAAAATTAATTAGAAATAAAATCTAGCACATGATAAGCAATCAATGTATTAGATATAATTATCAATATTCTCCACCTTTTTTTCTTCCCCCTCTTATTTCATTCTCATGACGATATAATTAGTGAGCTACTGGCATTAATGGGAGTATCATCATTCCTCAACTGAGTTAAGGAAGAAAAGCAAACCCTGCAAACCATTATAATAAGCTAAGCCCCATGAAGAAGAGATTTTATTAATTACATGTTACCATGCCAGGATTTTCTATTTAACAGGGGATTTTGAAGATGAGGTAAAGCCTTAATGCAAAGGCAGATGGAATAGATGGATAACTCCTACTTACTAAGTCATGGTTCCATTGATTCTCTAAGAAAGAATTTTATGCTTCTCAGCAGGTAAAGAGGGCGGTTCTTCAATTCTCCCTTGAATCACCCCTTAGACAATGCTAATGGATGCAGGTACTGATGCACCCTGCTGATACCTCAAGGAAAACATAAATCTAACTCCATACATCCCAGGTTGCAGAAGCCTGTCTACCAAAGTGCATAAAAAGAATGGTCCAACCCTTTCAAGAAAATAACTAACCAAATGGTACTTTCAGTAGGAGCCTGCTGTAATTTACTGGAACTGTATTGTATGCTTGAATGAGTCCTGGAACAATGCTATTCCACTTTATTCTGGGAGTTACTCATGATCACACAGATAAGAACAAGTACTAGCAGTAGCCTCTGCTTAAAGTATCATTGCCCTATTAATATATCTTCTGAACATATGGAAGGCAGGAGTTTCAGCACAGAGGGTCTACTGGCGAGAGAGGTGAGCATGCTAAAAATGAAATTGGTATGCAGTCACAATCTGGCCAGACAAGGACTTGCGTTGCAGAGCTCACATATTTGGCTGTCAGTGGAACATTCCCAGACTTTGGGGTTTTTTTTTTTTTTTAATATACTTTAAGTTCTAGGGTACATGTGCACAACACGCAGGTTTGTTACATGTGTATACATGTGCCATGTTGGTGTGCTGCACCCACTAAGTCGTCGTTTACATTAGGTATATCTCCTAATGCTATCCCTCCCCCTTCCCCCCCCCCCAACCCCATGACAGGCCCCAGTGTGTGATGTTCCCCTTCCTGTGTCCACGTGTTCTCATTCTTCAATTCCCACCTATGAGTGAGAACCTGCTGTGTTTGGTTTTTTGTCCTTGCGATAGTTGGCTGCAAATCTGAATAGATGGAAGACACCCCCTTTTTACTTTACTTTCCTGTAATGCTCATACATCTTTGGACTTTCAGATTGATTTCTAGAAATAGATCTTTTACCTACTATAAAAGGGTTCCCCTGGGAAGGTTTAGGGTGTAGGGATAGACACAAAGAATGCAAACTGTCTTGCTTGGGGTTTGAAGCTCTCTATGACATGATCCCAAGTCCCTTTCTCAGTCTTATTGCCACTACACATTTTCCTGGGTCTTATACGTCAACTAAGCTGGCATCTTCTGAATCCCCCAACTTAGGCTTTATTCATTCCCTTGCCTTCCCCCAGACCATCTTCACCATGCTTCTCCAGTTGATAAAATGCTGCAATTTTGAGGTCCAGCCCAAATGTTATCTTGTCATTGAAGTCTTAGATGGTCTCTTTAGGAAGGTCACAGGTCCAAATTGGTGATACTTTTACTTTGGCTATGGCTTACTTCCCTTGTTAATGCGTGCATCTTTGTCAGGAGGGATTATGTTGTCTTTCTCTCTTTATTTCCCACACAATGCCTACCACAGTAGAGAGTCAGAAGTAGTGCTGTCCCAACAATTACAAGAAGAAAGTCAGACAAAATGCAAGTTCATAACTTTTTTGGAAATTGTGATTGAGCTGAAATCTCAAAACAATCAACTAGAGGAAAATCTGGGGAGAGACAGATGCCTTGAGGGAAACAAATCTGTGATGGAAGCACTTACTTACCTGGGGCATGTGGTATATGCATTTTGCAGAGTTCATTACCTCTCCTACTTAACAATGGTCAATTAGTGTTTCTAAAACTTCAAGGGAAATTTATTTTTTGAGATACTCACTGCAGGGTTATAGGGTTTGTAGTCTTGCTGACTAAATTTTATTTTTTTTTAATTCATAGGTATGAAGGATACTTCCTTAAGTTCTATCACTGTTTTTCCCATAGCACATGGTTCAGGAAGCATTAAATCTCAGAAAAAGTTACACCTGGGGAAAAAAAATGTTATCTGATCAAAGAAGTTAAGATGAAGGTGTCTTTTTGGTGTCCTCTCATCTTCTCTTTGGCACCCCTTATACATAATAACATTCCTCAATATATCAATTTTCTTTAAGATAAATTTAAAAATGTATGAATTAGCAACTGTTTTATGACCGAAAAGAAAAAATATAGAGCAGTTGAGATGATGAACTCCGAACACATGGAGGTGCTAAGAGAGTGGCATCCCAGAGAGGGCATGGAAGCTCTGTTTCACTTCCGCCACACCTTGCCCCATGCTTCTCTTCTATTTGACTGCTCCGGAGTTGTATCCTTTATAATGAATGATAATAGATACCTGAGATAAACTGTGATTTGGTGGTACAGAAATGAAAATGATTTTGTCTTGCCCTTGGTGCATTATGGCCACTGTGGACCTAAATACTGGAATTATTAAGCCATATAAAAGTAATTTGTTTGTAATTTGGGTGACTTTAGGTGCAAACCCTGGTAGGAGCCACTGGAAACCCTGAAGGGTTACTGCCTGTCTGATCCCTCTAAGAAGCAACTATATAAGTTGTCTGTATTTTCTGAAATCTATTATTCAGTAGAAAAAATTAAAAGGTTGAGAGTTGGTGACCCAGTTTATTAGATGGTGCAATGATGGGTCCATAAGCGTGCTATGGTGGAGAGTTTCAGCATCCAGGCTGATCAGGATTTTAACAACAATAGCCAGAATACCTCAGCAAGTTTCTATTACCTAGCCTTTGACCATCTTTACTATAAAACTGAATCTCTATTTTTGACTTTTTGGAGTTATATATGCTCTGAGTTAATTCAATGAAAATATTAAAGGTGATTTGGGAATAAGAAAACACATTTTAATGAAGACTTTTTAAATAAATAAAATTTTCTATAAAATTATTTTGAATGTTATTGTAGCTATTTCATTTCTCTAATCCCTGACATTAATGTTGATGAGTAAAGAAAGTTTGAAGAATCACTTGAAAAGCTGCAGAAACATTTTAAATGCCTCCATTTTATTACCTCTCATTACATGTTTTAGGAAAAGTGGGAAACAACAAGGCACTGTTTCTGACGTGCCTTTATGTACTAACACACTCACTCATTCTGCCAGTTGGTCTTTACATGGCTATTGAGTCCTCTTGAATTTTCACTCTTGTGCTTTTTACTCTATCATTATGAAATCAGAGTTGTACTAGAGTACTGAAATTACTTTATAGACCTTGTTTTTATATTCAATTATGCCTCTATTAAGCCATAGAAAAGTAATTTGTTTGTGAGCAACAGCCAGATATACCACCTGGAACTCCAAGTACAATAAAGAAGAAAATGGAATTTAAAAGACAATGGAATTTTGAGGGTAGGAGTAGAAGGAATGATGCATGAGCATATTTTAGCTGCAAACAAATAATTTTTCGTAACAAAGAGAAATGAACTATTTGGTGTGACTATGCAATAATACTTACTGAAATAATATGTGAGTGAACTAACCTACTTCTAAATTTGTGTTTTTTTATTATTAATAAATGTGAATTTCAATTCTAAGGGAAAAGAAGTATGCCTAAAGGAAAGAAATGTCTACTGATCTTCAGTCAAGGTGGGAAGCAGACAGTGCAGTTTTTTGGAATTCCAGTCTCAACTCCTGCATTCAGTCACTTCTGAGCACCACTATATCCCCACTTTCTCATCGACACTGAGTGAAGTAAAAATAGTTGATGAATCGGTGGGTGTTGAGTGCAGGCCTTGGAGGGTTTTCAGCCCCTAGGGATGTCGTATGGGAGATGGTTCACATAATCTCACAGCCTTTTTTACCTTGAACTCCACCAGTTGCTCCCAGGGAAGACCGTGGAAGATGCTGATAAAGCTTCCCTTGTTGGGCTGAAATAACAAAGGGCGATAACAGCTGCTGTGTGAGAGTCACTGAACTCCCCTGTGCTCTTCTCCCCATTCCCTGGATGGAAAGAAAAGCTTTAATCTGAGGGGGAATGGCAACATAAACCATCTCCCTTAGGGTAATGGGAAAAAGGGACTAAGAAGCAAAAACAAAAACAAACCCTTGTATTACCAGGGAGAGGTAGGGATACGTGCAGGAGGAACCACTGTGGTAGAAAAAGCTGGAACACTGAATAGGCTACACCATGATATCAGGAACACAGTGCTTTCCGAAGGCAGAACATTAATCAGAATCACCAGTGTATGCTCCCCACTGATCCCCATCATCAGGCTGAGGGGCATTAAATAGCAAGTAACCATGAAATACTGCCAGAAGAGTTGGAAGAGACAGACTCCCACTGAGGCACAGCATGAATGGAGGATCTAAAACTGAAATTCAGGGTGATCTTGATGAAAGCCCTCTGGAAAAACCAGCTGTTACCCTAAACGTAAGATATCTCTAAAGGAATTTGAAGCCTGTGGTGTACTCAAGATGACTAAAGCAACAACGAACCTCAAACCCAGCTTAACTCTTGACCAGGAGTTAAGAAAAACAACCTACACCAAATGCCCAGCAGAAGAAAAGGAATGCCGTTTTCCGAGCATAAAAGCTGCTTCCCCCAATCTCTGTGGCCTTACCTGCAACAACAAAAAACTACTCAGCATAAAAAGACACAAACAGAAGTTTTTAAAAACTGAGAAAGCATTCCCCAAAAGGACAAATCAATCAGCAGAACCAAACTCAGATTTGACACACGTCTGGGGACTGAAAGGCAATTTAAAATATTTGTAATAAATATGTTAAAGTTACCAATGGAAAAGGTTGACAACATCCAAGAACAAATGTTATTTTAGAAGAGAGATGGAAACTATAAGAAAAAAATTACTTGAGAATGTTAAAAAGGAAAAACACAATAGCAGTAATAAAGATCACCTCCAAAGGGCTAATCAGTAGAGATGACACAAGTAAAGAAAGATTCACTGAACGTGAAGATAGGTCAGTAGAAATTACCACAACTGAATCACAAAGTGAATAAAGAGTAAAAAATAACAGAGCATCCAAAAGCTGTGGGGTAATATCAGACAATCTACTACATATGTAATCACAATAATAGACAAAAAGAGAAGGAGCAGAATTATTAAAGATTTAACAGAATTTTCCAAAGTTAATGACTAGCAAAATATCACAGACACAATAATCTCAGAGAATACCAAGCAGGATTAAAAATAAAATTCACACCTGTGCATATAATCTTCAGACTGTTGAAAATAAAAAGCAATAAGAATGTCCTGAAGGTATCCGGGTGGAAATGATAAAAATGAAAAAATAAAAAATAAAAAATAAAAGGATGAGCAAAGCTTAAGGATTATAGCAGACTTCTTATCAGAAACTATTCAATCCATAAGGTAATGGAGTGGCAGCTTTAAAGTGTTGAAAGAAATAAAAGTGAACACAGAACTCTATATCCAGTGAAAATATCTTTTAAGAACACAGGAAAAATAAAGACTTCATGAGTCACAAAGATGGAGAGAATTTATTGCCAGCAGACCTACACTACAATGAACATTAAAGAAAGTTCTTTAGGGAGAAGGAATAGGATACTAGATGAAACAGGAATCTACACAAAAAATGTAAAATGCTCTAAATCAAATACACGAGGGTAAAATAATATATTTCTTTTTCTTATTTTTAATTGCTCTAAAAGATAACTGATTCTCTAAGTAAGAAATAGTAGCAATATTGTGAGTTTATAACATAGTGTAAGTAAAATATATGGCAACAATAGTGCCAAGTGTGGAGGAAGAAACTGAGACTATACTGTTGAAAGGTCCTTAAACTACACATTTGAAGAAAGATTCTGATTAATTTCAGAGGTGTATTGTTAACCCCAAACAACCACTAAAAAAAAAGTTAATAATGGAGATAGCATAGAATAATAAAAAATGTGCATCCAACTTAAGGCAGAAAAAGAGGGGGAAAAAGAGATAAAATAAACTGAAAATAGCTTGAAGATTTATTTTATTTTATTTTTATTTTCGAGATGGAGTTTTGCTGTTGTTGCCCAGGCTGGAGTGCAATGGCGTGATCTCAGCTCAGGGCAACCTCTGCCTCCCAGGTTGAAGCGATTCTCCTGTGTCAGCCTCCCAAGTAGCTGGGATTACAGGCATGTGCCACCACACCCGGCTAATTTTGTCTTTTTAGTAGAGACAGGGTTTCTCCATGTTGGTCAGGCTGGTCTGGAACTCCCGACCTCAGGTGATCCGCCCCCCTCGGCCTCCCAAAGCGCTGGGATTACAGGCATGAGCCACCAAGCCCCGTGAAGATTTATTTTAATTCAACCATATCAATAATCTTATTAATTATGTGAGGTCTAAATACTGTAATTACAAAATCAGAGGCTGTCAAATTGATAAAAAAACTAAACCCACCTATATTCTATCCATAGGAAAACTGCTTTGAATATAAGACATTGATAAATTAAATGTAAAAGGATGAAAGAAGATGTACTAAGCAAACACTAATCAAAAAACAAGCTGAAGTAGCAATGTCAATATCAGACAAAGTACTCCTCAGAACAAGAAATAGTATCAAAGATATACAGACATGTTAGGCAGTGATAAAGTCAATTCTCCAAGAAAACACACAATCCTGTTTAAGTTATTAGGTGCATGCATCTAATGCTAATAACAAAGCTTCAAGTTACATGACACAAAAACTGATAGAACTGAAAAGAGAAATTGATGAGCCCACAGTTATAGTTGGAGCTATTAACATTCTAAGTATATGATAAGAAGGCAGAAAACCGGAAAGAATAGCAATGACCTGGACAATGCTATAAATGAACTTGGTATAAACAACTTAGCATTTATAGAGCATTCCATGCAATGATAAGCATTTCTCTCAAGTTAAAATGGATCATTCGCCAAGATAGATATATCCAGTGGTACAAAACAACCATAGTATATTTTAAAGAAAAAAAATGATACAAAATATGTCTTCAGGCCATAATAAAATTAAACTAGAAATTAATAAAATAAGAATACCTGGAAAGACCCCAAACATTAGAAAATTAAACAACACACAACTAAATCACCCTTTGGTCAAAGAAGAAGTCTCAAGGCAAATAAAAAAATATTTTGAGCTTCTTAAAAATGAAAATACCACATTCCGAATTCAGGGGATGCAGATAAAACTGTGTCCTTACAGGAAAAGTTTAGCATTAAATGTATTTATTAGGATAAAAGGAAAGTCTTAAATCAGCAACCTAAATCTTTATCCTAAAAAAAAAAAAAAAAAAAAAAAAAAAGGAGTAAAAGAAGGGCAAGTTAAACTCCAAGTAAACAAAATGAAAAAAAGATAAAAGTTAACACTGGGCGCGGTGGCTCGTGCCTGTAATCCCAGCACTTTGGGAGGCCAAGGCAGGCGGATTACCTGAGGTCAGGAGTTCAAGACCAGCCTGGCCAACATGGTGAACCCCCATCTCTACTAAAAATATGAAAATTAGCCAGGTGTGGTGGCAGGCACCTGTAAGCCCAGCTACTCATGAGGCAGGAGAATTGCTTGAGCACAGGAGGCTGAGGTTGTAGGAAGCTGAGATCATGACACTGCACTCCAGCCTGGCCAACAGAGCGAGAGTCTGTCTCAAAAAAAAAAAAAAAAAAAAACTCCTTAGTATTTACCCAAAGGAGTTGAAAGCATATGTCCACATAATAACTTGGACACAGATGTGTATAGTAACTTTATTCATAATCACCAAAACTTGGAAACAACGAAGATGTCCTTCAGTGTGCGAGTGGATAAACTGTGGTACAGCCAAACAGTGGAATATGATTTCGTGCCGAAAAGAAATGAGCTATTAAACCCTGAAAAGACACTTAGATATTACTAAATGAAAGACGCCGATTTGGAAAGGATTTCTGACTTTCTGGAAAAGACGAAACTATGGAATCAGTAAAAAGATTAGTGGTTGTCCCCGGTTGGGGGAAAGAGGGATGAACAGTCAGAGTACAGACAACTTTTAGGGCAGTGAAAATGCCCTGTAAGATACTATAATGGCAGATATATATCATTACACATTTTTCCAAACTCACAGCATGTGCAACACCAAGGTAAACGCTATTGTAAACTATGAATTTCAGGTGATAATAATGTGTCGACGTAGGTTCTTCCACTGGAACAATTGTGTGGGATCACCTCGTGTGGGATGTCGAGAGTGGGGAAGTAGTGCATGTGTAGAGGTAGGGGATATATGGGAACTCTGTACCTTTCACTGAATTTTACTGTGAACTCAAAACTGCTCTAAGAAATATAGTTTATTAATAAACCAAAACAAAACAGAGAGCACTAATATGCAAATTATACTGGCGAGGTTATTTGTTTTAGGCAGACATTAGAAGTAAGCTTATGCCTGTTTTTACATTGTAAAGATGTCACCCTACCAGGGACACTTTTCCTTTAGACATTTGAATGGGTGGTTCTTTTTTTTTTTTGCTTTTTTTTTTTTTTTTTTTTTGAGACGGAGTCTCTCTCTCGCCCAGGCTGGAGTGCAGTGGCGCGATCTCGGCTCACTGCAAGCTCCGCCTCCCGGGTTCACGCCATTCTCCTGCCTCAGGCTTCCGAGTAGCTGGGACTACAGGCGCCCGCCACCACGCCCGGCTAATTTTTTGTATTTTTAGTAGAGACGGGGTTTCACCGTGTTAGCCAGGATGGTCTCGGTCTCCTGACCTCGTGATCCGCCCGCCTCGGCCTCCCAAAGTGCTGGGTTTACAGGCGTGAGCCACCGCGCCCGGCCTGGATGGTTCTTTTTATTATCCAGAGCTCATCTCAAATATTAGGTTCTTAGAGAAGTTGGCTCTAACCACTCTATGTAAAACAACTACACATTGTATATTTTAACACATATTTAATCATGAAAATATTATTTGATCATCTCCTAAAAGATTAAAAAATGATAAACATTAAGGATTTTTTGAAAGAGGCAGTTTTGCTTTTATAGGTTTTATTGCTTTTCTATTTTTAATTTTTTTAATTTTAACTTTTTTTTTTTTTTTTAGAACAACACTCATTAGAACGGCCAGTATCCAAAACACTGACAACACCAAATGTGGCAAGGATGCGAAATAGCAGTAGCTCTCATTCATTGCTGGTGGAAATGCAAAGTGATACAGACCCTTTGCAAAACGGTTCAGCAACTTCATAGGAAAAGAGTATGCTGAGTGTTGTTCTATCTCATTGTTGTTTTAATTTGCAGTACTCTAAATGTTGAACATCTTTTCATGTGCTTAATTGCCATCTGTGTATCTTCTTCTGTCAGATGTCTGTCCAGATCATTGGATTTTTAATATAACTATGTATCTTTAATATAGATTATGTTTACATTGTTTAAAGTAAGTGAAATATATTTAAAAAATGCAGATCCAAAAGTTTTGGAACCTATAAAAAAATCCACAGAAATCCATAGAAAGAGTTTTAAAAACACAGAGCTAGAAAACCTCTGTTATTTCCAATATTCATCTTCTAGGATTCAAAGACATTGGATAGATAGAGGGAAGCAGGTTTTCTTGACATGTTTGTATTACGGCCAAGTTTGATAAAAATAAATCCATTCCAAAAAGCAAAAGGAATGCAAAGCAATCTAGTTGCAAGGTATACAGTTAGTCCTCCAAATATTCTGACTTTGAATTTGGTAAGAATTTCTTCTTATTAGTAAGAAAAGTATTCATAGATGTATTCTCAATCAGCCTTTGCTGCAGTCACTCTTCAGAGTTTTTATTCTTGTCTTTGTCTGTGGAGCCTGAAAGAATTACCCCTATAAATAAGGTAGGAAGTTCTGCTGGTTAGAAGTAGATAAAGAGATTATATGCTTATCTCTGTGGTATGTCAGCACCCTACAAATTGGGGAATTGAATAGATCCATGTTCAAACAAGAAGTTTGCTCTACATTTCTACTCTATTCTGTTCTCAGAAATTAAATTGTAATAGACATTTAAAAAGTAGTGGTTGTACAGATCAGTATTTTACTGATTCTTAGAGAGTAGATTTTAATCAAATATGCCTTTCTTTGATTTTAAAAAGGAGAGAGCAAAAGCCCATTGAAAAGAAAAAAAATTCCATCTTCTACTATTACTATAGTTATAAAGTTGGATAATAATTAATAAACAGCCCTTGGGGAAGTTTTATGCATTGCATTAATATAATTTTTCTCAAACTATGCGTGCAGTGATTCACAGTGAGAGTGATGTGCCTCTGGTGAATTATGAAACTTCAAACATGCTGATTGGGGAAAACTTCCCTAGTGATTCAAAAATATATTTAATTGCATATGTCTATGGTCATTTTTAAAAAAATGTTGTCTTTTGGAATCCCATGATAGCTTTTCAGCGAAAAATCCTCCTGATTACTTGACCATCTAGTTTTTCCTATTTGTATTAGAAGTACAAACAGTAGGGATTATATAACTGTGCTTCGGGATAAGACTTCAGCAAGGACTTTGCACCTGATCTTTTCAAGGTTATTTTTGTCTGCGTAACAAATTGCTTCAAAACTTAACGGATTAAAATAACTATTTCTCTCATACTTTGAGGGCTCAGGAAGTCTCCAGATTCCTGAGCCTATCATCATCAACTGAAGATTTGCCTGGGCTACAACATTCAAGCTGTCTCACTCTCACAGCTGGTAACAAATTGCTGGCTGTTCTGGGGCACCTTCGTGTGGCCTCTCCATGGGTAATGGGAGTCTCACAGCATGACAACTTTGTTCCAAGACAGGTGTCCCAAGAGGGAGCAGCTAAAAGGCAAATATTCAAGGAAATCAAAGAAGAAGCTGCCAGGTGTCTTCTAACTTCATCTCAGATATCTCACTGTATGGTTATAAGGGAGTCACATTCAAAAGAAGAAGAAATTGTCCCCCTCTACCAACGGGAAAAATGCCAAAGAGTTTAAAGTCATCTTTATTGCATCACATACAGTGTTTCTTAAATGGCAACTTGGGCATTCAGTATTGGCCAATTTTGCTGGGGAATTATCAGTGTTCCATCCACATCTTGTTATAGCAGTGTCAAAAATATTTCCTATGTCAACCTCCCGTCTAGTTTCCCAGCTCACTTTATATACCTTAAAATATCTAAAAATGTAACCAACAAAGCTTATTATAGAAAGTCTGAACACAGAAAAACAGATTAAAAATATACCTTGCTTCTAATCTCATTGTTTAGTGATATCCATATTTTGCAATTTTAGCATAAACATTCAAGTTTATATAATTTTGTTAAATTGCTTTTTCATTTAAGAGTTAAACAGTGTTCCATGTCATTAAATTTTTTATATTATTTACATCTTTTAAATACTTTCATTATTTTAGAAAAATCTTATATTGTCTTACTATTTTTTTTTTATTTTTTTTTGAGACGGAGTCTTGTTGTGTTGCCCAGGCTGGAGTGCAGTGGCGAGCTCTCAGCTCACTGCAAGCTCTGCCTCCTAGGTTCCCACCATTTTCCTGCCTCAGCCTCCTGAGTTGCTGGGACTACAGGCACCTGCCACCACGTCCGGCTAATTTTTTTTTGTATTTTTTTTTTAGTAGAGACAGGGTTTCACCGTGTTAGCCAGGATGGTCTTGATCTCCTGACCTCATGATTGATCCACCTGCCTCAAATTTCTTAAGGAGTAAACAAAATAAAATTTATTTTCACTTTCCTTTCAGTTCATATCCATTATTGATATGGTAGTGATATTGGTGTGGTAGAGATTCACAAGAAGATGGTCGAAAACATATAATTGAATGAATCATATCATGTCACAAAAATGATACCATGGCTTAAGTTCAGGTTAAATATCCTTAATCTATAATTATAAAATTGAAAAAGAATCTGAAAAACAATTTTTGGTTTTGTTTTTATAACTTATCTGGCAATAAGAACTGATCTCATCTAATGAGAGACTATTTATAATACTTATTTTAAACAATATTGTGTATATTCGTAAGTTCTGCTGCAGAAAAATTAATATTCAAAAATGGATTGCTGCCTGAGACCTCCCCACCGGTGGTATATGTACTATATTAATTTTCTAAACTAGAAAATCTAAATTCTGAATGAATGAGGTCACAATGTTTTCTCAAAAAAGTAACAATAGGATCTAACATCTATTGAGCTAGTGTTAGACACTGTTCTACATTAATATGCATATTTGTTCATTTATCCTCTAAACTAAAAAATAGGAATGATTATCCATTTCTCACAAGAACATGAACTCTCAAAGAGAGTGAAAAATAACTAGCAAGTGGAAGGTGTATAATTCAATTTGACCCCCAAGCCTGTTTATTTTTTTACATTATTTTGCTTGACTTATTCATTGGCAGATAATTTTCTAAATACACTGAACTGTCTTCAGTAGGGCAAAATTAAGGTTTTAGTGTTTTCCTCTTTTTCTCCCACTCTATTTTCTAAGTTCCTATAAATTCAAAGAATTGTATGATTGTTTACAGGGGCCACCTGCTCTGTCTTCCTAAGACGGTGAAATCTCATTTTCTTTGCATTTTTTTTTCTTTTCCTCTGTTGTCAATTTGTTAACTTCTAACCTCCTCTACTTTTATTCTCTGCCATGGGCATTGCCTACTTCTATCTTCTTCACTG
Source organism: Gorilla gorilla gorilla (assembly GCF_029281585.2). Lineage (NCBI taxonomy): Eukaryota > Metazoa > Chordata > Mammalia > Primates > Hominidae > Gorilla > Gorilla gorilla. The sequence continues at coordinate 16,024,595 of NC_086017.1, forward strand.
TGTTTTTCAGTTTGATGTAAGTATGACAAGCCACCTTAAGGTAAAATGTTGCATTGGAAAATAAATTCAAACGGTAATTTACGAGGCCTTGGTAAGTAATGTGAATCTGTACAAAAGAATTCTGCAAGAGATAACAGTTGAGAAATTGCATCATGCAATACACAGAAAATCTTCCTAAAAATATTCTTCTGTAATTGCATTTCTCATAGTAATTGTTATCTTCTTTTGTTTACATCTCTTTGTTTATAGTCATCTACCTCCATCTTTTTGATAGCTTCCTAAATCCCTTTATACTTTATTCTCTATTTTTCTAGACCTATCATTTTCTTCTCCAGGAGTTTCTTGTTATTTTTTATGTAAAGCCACTCACCCCTTCTTTCAAACAAAAATTTTCTTAGAAGATTGGAGTTGGTGTTAGGGCCCCTTTGCTTACCTGTTTTTGTTTCAGGCATGCATGCTTCTCCTGTGGTATTGTCTATGCATTTTTGTATGGAACAGCCAGAATTAATCCACATTAGTAGGCAATTGAAGCATTCAAGCTCCAATCTAACTCCTGTTGGTTTACTTTTTCTCCAAAATATGCTATCTTTGTATTTGATTAGAGCTCTATTGTGCAGCAAAAGTATTTTTGCTTGTTTTAGATATAATTATTCTAGTTCTACTTTGATTAGAATCTCATTGAAGATAAAGTGGAGAAATAAGTTAACAACTGGGATACAAATAAAGCTGACTTATATAGAGAGATGTGATCATTCCCAAATCTTTCCTGACCCATTGAGCTACCATCATCATTCTTGGAATTTCCATCGTACATTTTCCAGAGCAGATGCTCAGCAAATATTTGAATGAATATCGTAGAACATTAGTTCGCTAATAAAGGGACATGGGCCCATGAGGTTTGCTTGCTACTCAGCTTCTAATCCTTTCCTATTGTTCATTCACAATTTTACTACTGCTCCTTAAAAAAAAAAAACATTTTAAGCTTAGAAAGCAAGCTCTGGTGCAGGGCCTATCATGGGCATACCCAAAACTATGGTTTATTTGGAACAACGATTGACATATGCTTGTTTCTGAATATGATATCTATGGAAATCTGCCAAAATCTACATTCCCAACCATCTGACATAATGTTGATCACAGGTTAATCTACCAAGGTGATCCACTCCACCTTTCCTGGGACATTTTGTTTCCTGACAAAGGGAAGAGACAACAAAATGTTTATCAGGAGCTGAGTTTGGCCATCATTTAAAACTTTTAAGTCATCCCCCTAAAAATAAACAAACCAATACAGCATTGTTCTTGACCTTGATTAAATAATATTCAAAGCTAGTTTTAGTTAGTGACATATAGAGATCTTAGAATAAGATGAGGACAGAATAAGGCCAATTTATGTACTGTGCAGAACACAGTTTTGAAGGAGGAGTGAGATTATATAAATTCCTTTTTTTCCTAAATCATCTACTTTATAGTTAATATATTCCTCTTGGATCCACAAAACACAACTCTTTCTAGGAATAGTATTTTGTTCTAATAGCTAAAACGATTCCCATTCATTCAGGACCATGTGGGTAGTGTATCATTTCCTGTGCAAAATGAAAGTTCAGATCCTCACCTTAAAAAACAAACAAAAAACAGGTAAAAATGCCATTAAAGCTACTAAAATCTACAGCTTTTTTTTAGTTTGCAGACTATTACTCTCATTTGTCATGATTATTCATTAGTTAAAGCCTTTTTAAGTAAAAAATTTAAATTTTAACATTATTAGCATGGCTTTTGTCATTCATCTTTATATTGTACAATGCCAATTTTAAATGCAGATGTAGAAGCAATTAACTTATAGATGGAATAATGAAAATTACACAAGTACTGTTTTCCAGCTTATATGCATATGTATTTCATTCTTAGCTGAAGAATCGAATAGAGACTATTCATAAACTAATTCAACTGTTCTTATTTAATTTGATATGCACACCTTCTATCAATGCTATCTTTGGCTTAGAAATGAGGAAGGAGGAACTGAAAAAAAGGAAACTATGTGTTGCCCTTTATTTCCCTTTTCTTATGTGTCAGCAGTTTTCCATAAGTGGCTATTAATAAAGGCAAATAAAGTAAGGAAATATATGACAGATTTCTTAGCCACTCATGTCTCCTAGAATGCTGTTGCCTTCTTTCTCTCTTCAAAGCAAGTTCTAGTTTGAACAGAAGGTGTGGTTTCTCAGAAATGAGAACAACCCACTCACTCAATCATAAAATATTACGCTTACCCTGCATTTACTTTTAGTCCTGTTGCACTCTCACATATTGTAGGTCCATTGGAATGCTGTGCTTATGGACCATTAACGACACTGTATGCAAATAGGGTGGCATGGAACAGTGGCAGAGGTGCATATTGCATGCATATCCTTTGCTCATGCACCTGCTTTCTTGCCTCATCAGACTTCACATGCAAAGCACAAGTTTAAAGATAAAATGAATAACAATTTTAAGAGGGCAATTTTCCAGCTTGTACACCTATGAAGTTGTGCCTGCCTATGTTTCACTCTTGTTTTCTTGAAAAATTCTAACCCAAGAGTGAACAGTAGGAGAAAGAAAGGAAACAACCCAACCACAGGCTTGAGTCTCATGTCGGGATTGTTTAATAATCTGGACACACGAATCCACTATTGGAGACAATTTCATATTCAACCAAACCCTATTTTAGTGAAAATCTGTCTTATTCTGGAACAGATTAGATGAATAGAAAAAGGTACTTGGAAAACATGTGGTATGTAAACAGACGTTGCCCAAGTGGGAGGCTTAAAGAAATTACAGAAGAACATGCAGCTGTTTCTAAATTGTAAACTCAAATTCAGATGATATTTAAGTAGTTTTATTTTCTCTCTGCATATTAGATTTCTAGTTTCTAAAAAATTACAATCATGCACCATATATCCTAAATCACAAAGCCCCTCCTACTCCTAGATGTGAAATATGTTTTCTTTAAACGGGTTTACCCACTGAAAAAGAAAAGATGGCAGGGAAGATGTTAGAGCCATGTGTGTCTCGCCAGATTGGGCCTTCTCATTTTGGGTGTGTCTGAGCCATCATTCTGAAGACAGATAGTAATCTAGAAATGGATTTGTACCTTTTACACATCATTAGCTTACATTTTCCCTGCCTGTCAAGCAGGCCAAAGATTAATGATTCAGAATTCTCTGCCTCACTGATTGTCTTTCCTATCTGAGGATTGTATATTTATTTTCACCTTCCACCTTTGACCATTGAATAGGACTCAGGAAAGTATGTATGGCAATGTGTCTCAATACTACACTTGTGTAACATTCTGTCTATGTGTGATCCTTAAGAAAGCAAGGTGGCAATACTGAAATCAAATGGCATATGACACAACTAGTCCAATAAATTTGAGAATATTTTGTTCTTTGGAGATATATGAATGTGTTTTGGAGAATTTATCTTGCCTATGAAATCAAAGATAGTGAAATGCAGGGGCCTACATGGTACGGTCTTAAATTTCAAACATTCAGGCAAATTTTGCATATTTCATTTCAGGAAAAGCCAGTTTTCTTAGCTTACTGAACATGATAATCTATTCTGAATAACTTTACTTGTTCAATTTTTAAGTAAAACTTGAGGCAGGGGAATTTCTACCAAACTTATGATGTTATGAACTTATTAAATGCAGTAAAACTCCTTTTTTGGGGCACTAGTAGAATAGTAAAAAAGCCTTGACCCTGTTTAGCTATTATGTAATTGCGTGGGAACAGAGTGTGAAGTGAAGAGATAGTGTTTCAGACCCAGAAAGCCATTAATACTACTCCAGCCTTTCAAAGCCACAATGACTTTGCCTGTAAAAGTTCTATAATTCTTCAGACCTTGCCTGTTGACATTGAAGAAAGGTTGTTGGATGTTGAACATTGAAAGAGATAATCTGAGGCTCTGACACATACCAGGTGTGCCGAGGTGTGGATAGAGGTCACGTACAAGGGGTAGTTGTTGTGGAATGTGAGTGTAGATGAATCAATAGGTGTTTATTAAGTACCTACTAACTGTGAGCACTTTGAATGTGTGGGAGATGTAAAGAATACATCTCTGCTCTCAAGGGTTAAAGACAAAACAATAGTAAGCAAGAGGACATCGCCGCGTTTCATGTGCCCAGCACTCAGTTGTCCTCATACTGAGTGTGGTCCGTGTACGAACACATTTGGCACTCACAACCAACCTATGACTCAGGTTCAGTGTATATCACCTCTGCTTTAAAAGGAGATTAAATCACCAGGAAGTTTAGTAACTTTCTCAAGCTCATACAAATAGGAAATGGTGAGATTGGGTCTGAAAAACAGAATGTTTGAATCCACAGTCTGCAATCAACCTTTCTTTATTATAAAAAATTAAATCCTAAATGTTGTCTTTAAATCTTCAGCAGTAATTTTGTGCTCATTTTAGGGAAAGAGCAATTCTGTGTTTTGTGTACATTTGCTAGCCATTTCCCTTAATGAAGCATTACATAAAGTAATTTATTTGTTGGAAAAACACAGGTAGGAGATCAGAAAAATGCAAGAAATTCGGATTTCAAATATAACAGCATATTAATTACAAATAAATATCTGGTTATTTATCTGTGCACACTTAATGATTCAGTATAATTTTAAGAATACAATTTGTATTTGTTCAAATATATGGTGACATTTTACATCGGCTCTCTCAGTAAAGACAGCCCTGAAAATAGCCAAATACAATATTTCAAATTAAGTTTCTGAAACTTAAGCCACTTATTTACATAGGTACAAACTCCTCTGAAGACTATGAACATAAATTGTGGCTATTTTTTAAGAGCTGGAGTTAAACGGTTACAAAAAACTCATTTAATAGAAATGCATTTTAAATTTCCACAAACTGGGGTAATATGTCACTTAAACTAATGTCAAATATAATGACACGAGATATGATTTGCCTAACTAAAATTAAAAAATCTCCAGGGGAATTTCTGAGAAGTATTTTCATGAAAGTAAAAGTGTTAACTCATGTTTTGGCATATTTATTCTAGTAGAGAAGTATACCAGGGTATAATATAGACTTTAAAAACAGAAGGGTCACTTGATTTCTCCTGCTTTTCTCTACCATTGTGAATTAAAGATCATTCATTTAGCAAGTTGATAAGTATTTATTGAGCCAAGGATGTGCCAGACACTACACTAGACAGTGGACAAATAAAAATAAACCAAGCAGATATGGTGCCAGTCAGTGATGTTCTAAAACAGAGGATGTGGTGGGCAGTGGAAACAGCTTGTCCTAAGTGCAAGCTACAAGCTGTTGCATTGTATGTAGAGAATTTAAGAACAAGAATAAAAATGAATAAAATCAGCCTGCTTTTTATCACTATGCTCTGTCAATTCTAAACAATGTTAGTGTTAAAATAGCTCCTCTCCGTTGGAGAAGACTTTTCTATGCACGCTGCCACTCTTATTGTAAAATAATTTTGATAGCTTTATTCAAAATCCTGGAACACCCTAGGTATAAACATTACAGGCAAATGCATAACAAACTGTGATATGTTCATATAATGGAATATTACACAGTAGTTGAAAAAAATTACTGTCACATTCAACATCATTGCATGAACCTGAAAAATATGAGGTTAACTAGAAGATGCTTTACGTAAGAATATGCTGTGTGTGATTCCACTTACGCAAAAATTCAAGAAAAGAAAACTCATACTGCGGTGTAAAATAATCAGAACGATGGTCATCTCCAAAGGAGCATGAAAAGATTTGATTGAGCATGGGTGGGAATACTTTCTTGGATCCTGGTCATGTTGAATATCTTGATAAGGTTTGTGATACAGAGATGTACACATTTGTCAAAACGTAGACAATATACATTTGAAGTTTGTGCATTTTATTCTATGTAAATTTAAATTTTTATTTCTTTTACTTTTTATTCCACAAGAAAACATCTGCAAGTATATTACATGTAAATTTTATATCTGAAGATGAAAACATTTAAAATCAAATACTTAATTCAATTAAGTGTGTATTATTTATGGTGAAGATCTTTGACTTCAAACATTTATTTTGAAATGCATAAAAAATAAGGGATAGAATTTTTTAACTGTGTGGGATGTTTGATAATTTTCATAATACACTGATTGAATAAAGATATATGGTGGATTGACAGAAGATAGATAGATAGATAGATAGATAGATAGATAGATAGATAGATAGATAGACAGACAGACAGATGAATAAAAATATCTGGCATTCTGGCTAGGCAAGTGCCATGTCCTGATTGTTTAAGGACCTGAACAAATTACTATTTGTAACAGGATGGCCTACGCTGATTGACCTAGGCCAACTATCACCCACTCCAGGAACTGAAGACTATATTCCACCAATGCTCACTATAGTTCATTTTATTTCTTTTTTTTTTTGAGACGGAGTCTCTCTCTGTCACCAGGCTGGAGTACAGTGGTGCAGTCTCGGCTCACTGCAACCTCCACCTCCCGGGTTCAAGTGATTCTCCTACCTCAGCCTCCTGAGTAGCTGGGACTATAGGCACGCGCCACCACACCCAGCTAATTTTTGTATTTTTAGTAGCGACGGGGTTTCACCATGTTGACCAGGATGGTCTCCATCTCTTGACCTCGTAATCTGCCCACCTCAGCCTCCCAAAGCGCTTGGATTACAGGCGTGAGCCACTGCGTCCAGCCTAGTTCATTTTATTTCTAAAAATATTTTTCATCCACTGCTTGTAATAGGTTTTTGTCTGCCTTTAGAGGTAACTCCCATTCACCTCCTAACCCAGGAGACAAAAGGATGGTTAGCTTGGTTACATCCATTTTCAAGCTGAGGGAACCATTGGTCTTTAGACCCAGATCTTGTGACAAGCCAAATCAGTCCTCCAGAGCTGCTGATTTTCTCACTTGCCTTTCAACTCACTGAGTCAGGCAGCCTCTGGAGGATGAAGAAGGAAGACTTTGATATTTTTTTCCTGAGTTATGAGAACATCTTCACAAAAGTACCAATCAATGATTCTTGGTCTTTGCATCTTTTCCCTTTCACCATTTATTGTACGCAGTTCAAGGTCTGGAATGGAAATTCAGCAATCTCTGGCTCCCTAATGACCCCTTTCTGGCTTTTGTTGGTTCATAGAAATAAGTTCTGTCATTCAGCAAATCACAACTTGCAGGCTGAAGCAGGCAGGCCTCAGGATAAATAGATCTATTTGTTTCTTCGGGATGTTCTTTTGGTAGCACAGACTCTGTAATATATGCTTCAGTACATTTCTAGCACCTGAAACCCAGAACTGCCTTTTGCTGATTCACAGTAATATTTTAGAGTCTTCATGACATATTTGTTCCCCACTGAAAGCCTTAACTTTAAATGTAAACTACTTAACTGAGTAATATAGTTTTCCGCAAGTAAGTATACTTCTACAAAAAACAAACAAACAAAAAAAAACAACTGGGAAGACAAGAAAGAAAAGAAGAAAGAAACGTTAAAATCCAGCTTCTCCATCCCTTTCTTTTTTCTTTTCTTTCCTTTACTTCTTCTTCTTCTTTTTTTTTTTTTTGGAGACAGAGTCCTGCTCTGTTGCCCAGGCTGGAGTGCAATGGCATGATCTCGGCTCACTGCAACCTCTGCCTCCTGGGTTCAAGCAATTCTCCTGCCTAAGCCACCCAAGTAGCTGGGATTACAGGCGCCTGCCAGCAGCATGGCTAATTTTTGTATTTTTTAGTAGAGATGGGGTTTCACCGTGTTGGTCAGGCTGGTCTCGAACTCCTGACCTCATGTGATCCACCCGCCTCGGCCTTCCAAAGTGCTGGGATTATAGCCATGAGCCACCAATCCAGTGTAGTATCTGTTCTTATCAGTCTCCATCTCTTTCTTAAGAAGAAAGTTTTCTCCTATAATTGAAACATAGTTTTCTAATGTAATGAAAAGGGCAAAATAATTAAGCCTGCATATTTCTGTTGGACTATGTACGTAGGTATGCAAACTAGAGTCCTACACTCTGCCAAGTTCTCCATTGGGTAGAAACGTGGAAACAAGGACCAACGGAAAATCCAGCCTGCTGTTCTGCTTGTGGCACCAAAAGGGTTTTAGGGCTGCAAACTTTCATTTTTTTCAATTATTTTTTAATTGAGTAAAACCTGTGGACATTTGTCACTTCACTAGAGACCAACTGGCCAATCCTGTACTAGACTTCATGGAACAGGAGCTAAGCAGAGAGGGCCCTGGGGTGAGACCTAATGAATCCACTAGGTCCACAGGCAGACCCTCAAGCCAACATGGATTTTTCTCAAGCCTTAAGCTTTAATAGAGTTTTTCCTGTGAAACTTTAATCTTGGGAACCATCACCACTTTTTTTCTTTTCCCTTTGGAATTGACATACTCATCCTATCCCTGTCCCACCATTGTATTTTGCAAACACATGACTTATCTGGTTTCACAGCTAGGAGGAAATTTTACCTTGCCTCTCACTCGTATCTGAATTAAATAATATTTTGATGGCACTTTGGACTTCAGACTTGAGAGTTGAGGCTGGAACTAGGTGAGACTTTTGGGGCTGTTGCAATGGAATGAATGTGTTTTGCATGTGGGAAGAACATAAATTTTGGGAGGCCAGGGGCAGAATACTATGGACTGAATATTTGTGTTTTCTCAAAATGTAGATGTTGAGATGGGATGGTATTTGAAGATATATTTGGATATATGTTGAGATGGGATGGTATTTGGAGATATGGGATGGTATTTGGAGATAAAGTATTTGGGAAGTAACTGTGTTTGGATAACATCCTGGGAGTGGTGCCCCCATGTTGGGATTGGTATTCTCGTAAGTGGCTGGAGGATACAGAGCACTAGTGCTCTCTCCCTCTCTCTCTCTCTCAATCCCTCTCTTTCTCTCTTTCTCTCCCCCCACCCATGGGAAGATACAATGAGAAGATGGCAAACCAAAATGAGGGCCCTCACCAGTCAAGGAATTTCCTGGAATGCTTCTAGAAGTTCTCAGTCTCCAGAACTGTGCAAAATAAATGTTTGTTCTTTAAGCCAGCCAGTCTATGGTATTTTTATTATAGCAGCCCAAGATAACTAAGACAGACATCTGCAGTAGACTACAAGAAAGCTTTGACAGTTTTCTTAGCAGAAGAAACGTCTGGACAGCTTACTAAAAGTGAAAAATTTGAGGTCCCAAAGCCCCATAGATTTTGCTTTAGTAGGACTGGAGATAGTCCCTGAATCTGAATTTTTTATAAGTACCACAATTGATTTTGATGCAGGTGATTTCAAGGGCTCTACTTTAAAGAATACTGCTTGGAGCCCAATTCTTACGTTACTACTCAGTAACTACTAATATACTAATAAGGAAGGAGTTTGGGGCAGAGAGAGCTAAGTTCGCATTCTAACTTTTTCACTTATTTGCTGGGAGACAGAAGGCAAATGATTAACCCTTATGAGCTTCAGCTTTTATACCTTTATAAAAGAAATAATGTTGATATCTGCCTTACAAGGGTTCTGAGAGTATTGAATGGGATTAAACATGTAAAATGTGATACCAGGAAGTATATACTCTTACTATTATTTTTGGACACAGGCCATTGTTTTAATCAGAAACATGGACTTTCAATTTGTAAAGATCTACCTCTCCAGAATCTAGCCTGATGAAATTTCTGGGAGTGTTGGGTTATGAACCAGAGTGGAAAAAAAAGAGAAAACTATTGATTATTTGGCACATCGTGACATCCTAGACATTGTGCTGGACTCTCTGCAATTCTTACTTCAGTTCATCATCAGAACAATATTATCCCAAGTAAGGAATAAAAGACACAAAGAAGCTAAGATATTTGCTCAAGTTCTCATGTCTAGTAAGCAGCAGGATCTGTTTCATTCCACATTGATTTGATTCTCAAGTTACATGAAATAATGGGAAGCATTAATTTTTCCAGGCAAGTTAGTGATTTTGGAGATATTATCCTGAGATAGGGAGCCCCATAAACTTGAGGCAGCAATACAGTGTAATAGAATACAGGAGCCCCAAAATAGAGTGAGAAAATGCTGAAAGAATTATAATGAAGCTCTGTAGAATATTATAACGTTGTGTTTATAGCAATGATTTGCCCCATTATTTCTTTCCTGGGCAATGCCATTTCATCTAGCCACAGTCAGGGAGAGCTTGTATACCAGTATACTCCATTCTCCAACATGGAACAATGACAGTGCTTCAAAGGGGCACTTGTCATCTCCTGAAAAGCTGCTAGAAATCATAACACTATATTTGTCAGAACTTACATGGACTGGGGTGCTGTATTTGCTGCATTAAATATGTTTTATTTAAGGCTATTTCCAATCCATGTTCCTATGACTTATTTGGGAGTAAAGGGTTGAACAGGTGTAAGGGGACAGGTAATTATGATTCATTTCAGAAATAAAATGCAAAATCATCATGAGTTTGAGCTCTTTTTTGGGGTTAATACATTTTGTATTCTAGTATTATTTCCAGCAGTAAGCCCATGTCTTCTATGGTAATTCTTTCTTGGTTGAACTAGATTATATTAGGTAAAATACGTGATTGATTTTAGTTATGTGACTCAAGTCATTAAATGGGTTCATATGTGAAATGAGATCATCTTACTGTCAGAAGGAAACTGATTTGCCAAATTCTCTTTCCATTTTAACTTTCATGTTTGAACTTTCAATACTGAGCACACAAACCAAAATATTTGGGTTCTTGGCTGCAAGGTGTTTACTTAACCTGTGCTTGGTACCTCCATACTCATAATTAGAAAAATCTACAGGACAGTCACAGCTTCTTTTTCTGAAATGTCCATTTGGCTTGATGATTTGGAAGAAATTTACGTTTAGAATTCAACAGGTAGAAACATATTATGAAGGCAAATATAGCATCGACCTGTATTGTGATAGTACTGTAGGCTAACTTAGGGCTGTATACCCAGATGCTTAGGTCTAAGTGTGTTTATTTTCATAGCTAAGGCTTACTGAGGACCTACCCTGTGCCAGGCATTGTGACAAATGCTCTGCCTGCTCCATCTCATTTGGCCTTCACAACACTATGAGGTGGCTATTATTATCCCTATTTTATGGATGAAACTGAGACTTTCAGATTAAAAGAACATTCCCACATTTGTGTAGCAGATATCAAATCTTGACCCTATGTTCAGATCTGAGATTGGTAAAGTCTGTGCCATTAACTACTCAGTTGTAGTGAGTATTGTTCTTATCAGCTACCGTCTAGCTGTTAATAGGTTTTAGTGGACATACTTAACACTTAGTGACCTAAGTAAGAATGAAGGAGTAGCTAGCTACACATGATGTTTCATTTCTGGAAAGTCTGTGTGAAACTGATTTTTTAATTTCCAGAGACTCAACTGCTACACATACTTGTTTAGTCATTAGCAGATCTTTTTTGGTGAGAATTAAAGAGCTACCACGCGCATTTGTTTCTGTCTTAATCAACCACCTATTCTTTAAAAGAAAAACAAATAGCGGTTGTCCCACAGGGTAGTTTTCTTTTTCAGAAACTGGAATTTACAGTGGTTTCTGGTCTATAATCAGTGCATTTTTTATGCAAAGAGAATATTCTGAAATTTCCCATAGTGGGGGATTTCAGAGTTAAAATGAGTTTGCTTTTCACAGCTAAGGGCTGGGATTTCTGCATGTTTCACAAGGTAATTCTTTGATTTTTGGTTTCAAATTTCATCCCAAATCCTTGAAAGTCAAAGATAAGTAGTTACCTCCTCTGTTTCAGAACTGACCATGCACTATAATTTTCCAAATTATACATATGAGATCAAAGTGTGAAAACTTTCAATTGTCTCTCAAAAGTGATTTTAGTTTCAATTATCCCCGGGCAACAAAAACACCTCACTGGGTCTGCCCAGTGCTTGAACATTCATCAGCAGGCTTCAGGTATATTATGTGATTCTGTACTTACAACAGCCCTAGGAGGTCTGTTATGATTATGTACATTTTTATAGGTTCAGGTAAGCTAACAGACAGTAGGGAAGTGGTGGAGGTATTCCCAAACCCAATTCTTCTGTTTCCAAGTCTGATCCTCCTCCTAAATCATTCCTGGCATCCATTGCTCGTTTTCACCTAATGAAACAGACAGGATGCATTGTGTGATGAGTACGTTACTTCTAAGCCCAAAATTCATAAGCTGGTACATAGGAGGAAGAGTTATCAGTAATTGTTTTCCCTAGCCTCTCAACTCTCCTACCCGCTTTTTGACATTCATCCCTGTGTCTGGAATCTCATAGTGGCCTTAGTTGTACAAAAGTCCTTGGACTGTGGCCTGCTGGTCACACCTGCCCTCTGTCATGCTCTAGTTTCCATTATTGACAGCTTTACTTACTGGTATCCATCTTACTGAGGAAGTTGTCGCTACTATAAAATCAGGTAAAGAATTCCCCATCAATGTCTTTGCAACTAATAATATGATCACTATTACTTTCCAGAATTTATGTTTGTTTTGATCAGAAGATATCTAGAGACTAAAATGACATGAAACAACGGCATAAATCATTACGGCTACCTCCCTCCCTCATTCTCTTCTTCCCTCTCCCTCTCTCTATTCTGTCTTCCCTCTTATCCATAAATGAACACATTTTTGCTAAGAATGGCTTAACATCTTAAAGCGCTAGGCAGTGTGCCGAGGATTGTGGATAAAAGGGTGAAATGGCACACGCCCTGCCTAGGAATCTTCTTGGGCAGACCAACATGGTGACAAACATAACACAAATAAATGTTCTGTTGGAAGAGACCTTTTTTAACTTTCATTGAGAGAAAATAATGTGAGGATTGAAAATATGAAATAATTCAGGTTATAAAATGTGTGAAATTAAGTGAGATATTGTATTAGTCTGTTATCACACTGCTATAAAGAAATACCCAAGACTCAGTAATTTATAAAGAAAAGAAGTTTAATTGACTCAGTTGCACATGGCTGGGGAGGCCTCAGGAAATATTCAATTGTGGCGGAAGGGGAAGCAGGCACATCTTACATGGCAGCAGGAGAGAGAGAGGGAGACTGAGTGTGAAGGAGGAACTGTCAAACACATAAAACCATTAGATCTCGTGAGAACTCACTCACCATCATGAGAACAGCACAGGGGAGACTGCTCCCATGATCCAATTACCTCTCTCCCTGGACATGTGAGGATTACAGTTTCTACTTTTGACACATGGGGATTGCAATTCGAGATGAAATCTGGGTGGAGACAGCCAAACCATATCAGATATAAATAAATATATAAATAGCCTCAATTAATAAAACACCAATAAGTCACAGGAGGTTTATAAGAGATACCTTTAATGCAGGAAGACTTTATTTCACTGAAATAATACTAGGTGCATGGTAGCAAATTACCTTCATTGGGATTAAATTTGTGGCTTTTTTTTTTTTAATCTCTCTTTTCTGAGTAAGAGTAGTAACAGAAAAATTACCTTGGAATCACTTGAAAGAAGCTTTTCTTAGACTATGTCACCTACAAATTACTCAAAGGGAGTCTTTTTTGAGAAAGTGGATTTATTGTCCAAGGAAATGAATATGACCAGCCCTATTAATTTTTTTTTTATTATTATACTTTAAGTTTTAGGGTACATGTGCACATTGTGCAGGTTAGTTACATACGTATACATGTGCCACGCTGGTGTGCTGCACCCACTAACTCGTCATCTAGCATTAGGTATATCTCCCAGTGCTATCCCTCCCGCCTCCCGCCACCCCACAACAGTCCCCAGAGTGTGATGTTCCCCTTCCTGTGTCCACGTGATCTCATTGTTCAATTCCCACCTATGAGTGAGAATATGCGGTGTTTGGTTTTTTGTTCCTGCGATAGTTTACTGAGAATGATGGTTTCCAATTTCATCCACGTCCCTACAAAGGACATGAACTCATCATTTTTTATGGCTGCATAGTATTCCATGGTGTATATGTGCCACATTTTCTTAATCCAGTCTATCATTGTTGGACATTTGGGTTGGTTCCAAGTCTTTGCTATTGTGAATAATGCCGCAATAAACATACGTGTGCATGTGTCTTTATAGCAGCATGATTTATAGTCCTTTGGGTATATACCCAGTAATGGGATGGCTGGGTCAAATGGTATTTCTAGTTCTAGATCCCTGAGGAATCGCCACACTGACTTCCACAATGGTTGAACTAGTTTACAGTCCCATCAACAGTGTAAAAGTGTTCCTATTTCTCCACATCATCTCCAGCACCTGTTGTTTCCTGACTTTTTAATGATTGCCATTCTAACTGGTGTGAGATGGTATCTCATTGTGGTTTTGATTTGCATTTCTCTGGTGGCCAGTGATGGTGAGCATTTTTTCATGTGTTTTTTGGCTGCATAAATGTCTTCCTTTGAGAAGTGTCTGTTCATGTCCTTCGCCCACTTGTTGATGGGGTTGTTTGTTTTTTTCTTGTAAATTTGTTGGAGTTCATTGTAGATACTGGATATTAGCCCTTTGTCAGATGAGTAGGTTGTGAAAATTTTCTCCCATTTTGTGGGTTGCCTGTTCACTCTGATGGTAGTTTCTTTTGCTGTGCAGAAGCTCTTTAGTTTAATTAGATCCCACTTGTCAATTTTGTCTTTTGTTGCCATTGCTTTTGGTGTTTTAGACATGAAGTCCTTGCCCACGCCTATGTCCTGAATGGTAATGCCTAGGTTTTCTTATAGGGTTTTTATGGTTTTAGGTCTAACGTTTAAGTCTTTAATCAATCTTGAATTGATTTTTGTGTAAGGTGTAAGGAAGGGATCCAGTTTCAGCTTTCTACATATGGCTAGCCAGTTTTCCCAGCACCATTTATTAAATAGGGAATCCTTTCCCCATTGCTTGTTTTTCTCAGGTTTGTCAAAGATCAGATAGTTGTAGATATGTGGTGTTATTTCTGAGGGCTCTGTTCTGTTCCATTGATCTATATCTCTGTTTTGGTACCAGTACCATGCTGTTTTGGTTACTGTAGCCTTGTAGTATAGTTTGAAGTCAGGTAGTGTGATGCCTCCAGCTTTGTTCTTTTGGCTTAGGATTGACTTGGCGATGTGGGCTCTTTTTTGGTTCCATATGAACTTTAAAGTAGTTTTTTCCAATTCTGTGAAGAAAGTCATTGGTAGCTTGATGGGGATGGCATTGAATCTGTAAATTACCTTGGGTAGTATGGCCATTTTCACGATATTGATTCTTCCTACCCATGAGCATGGAATGTTCTTCCATTTGTTTGTATCCTCTTTTATTTCCTTGAGCAGTGGTTTGTAGTTCTCCTTGAAGAGGTCCTTCACATCCCTTGTAAGTTGGATTCCTAGGTATTTTATTCTCTTTGAAGCAATTGTGAATGGGAGTTCACTCATGATTTGGCTCTCTGTTTGTCTGTTGTTGGTGTATAGGAATGCTTGTGATTTTTGCACATTGATTTTGTATCCTGAGACTTTGCTGAAGTTGCTTATCAGCTTAAGGAGATTTTGGGCTGAGACAATGGGGTTTTCTAGATATACAATCATGTCATCTGCAAACAGGGACAATTTGAGTTCCTCTTTTCCTAATTGAATACCCTTTATTTCCTTCTCCTGCCTAATTGCCCTGGCCAGAACTTCCAACACAACGTTGAATAGGAGTGGTGACAGAGGGCATCCCTGTCTTGTGCCAGTTTTCAAAGGGAATGCTTCCGGTTTTTGCCCATTCAGTATGATATTGGCTGTGGGTTTGTCATAGATAGCTCTTATTATTTTGAAATATGTCCCATCAATACCTAATTTATTGAGAGTTTTTAGCATGAAAAGTTGTTGAATTTTGTCAAAGGACTTTTCTGCATCCATTGAGATAATCATGTGGTTTTTGTCTTTGGCTCTGTTTATATGCTGGATTATGTTTATTGATTTGCGTATATTGAACCAGCCTTGCATCCCAGGGATGAAGCCCACTTGATCATGGTGGATAAGCTTTTTGATGTGCTGCTGCATTCCGTTGGCCAGTATTTTATTGAGGATTTTTGCATGAATGTTCATCAAGGATATTGGCCTAAAATTCTCTTTTTTGGTTGTGTTTCTGCCTGGCTTTGGTATCAGAATGATGCTGGCCTCATAAAATGAGTTAGGGAGGATTCCCTCTTTTTCTATTGATTGGAATAGTTTCAGAAGGAATGGTACCAGTTTCTCCTTGTACCTCTGGTAGAATTCAGCTGTGAATCCATCTGGTCCTGGACTCTTTTTGGTTGGTAAGCTATTGATTATTGCCACAATTTCAGATCCTGTTATTCGTCTATTCAGAGATTCAACTTCTTCCTGGTTTAGTCTTGGGAGAGTGTATGTGTCAAGGAATTTATCCATTTCTTCTAGATTTTCTAGTTTATTTGCATAGAGGTGTTTGTAGTATTCTCTGATGGTAGTTTGTATTTCTGTGGGATCGGTGGTGATATCCCCTTTATCATTTTTATTGCGTGTATTTGATTCTTCTCTCTTTTTTTCTTTATTAGTCTTGCTAGCGGTCTATCAATTTTGTTGATCCTTTCAAAAAACCGGCTCCTGGATTCATTAATTTTTTGAAGGTTTTTTTGTGTCTCTATTTCCTTCAGTTGTGCTCTGATTTTAGTTATTTCTTGCCTTCTGCTAGCTTTTGAATGTGTTTGCTCTTGCTTTTCTAGTTCTTTTAATTGTGATGTTAGGGTGTCCATTTTGGATCTTTCCTGCTTTCTCTTGTGGGCATTTAGTGCTATAAATTTCCCTCTACACACTGCTTTGAATGCGTCCCAGAGATTCTGGTATGTTGTGTCTTTGTTCTCGTTGGTTTCAAAGAACATCTTTATTTCTGCCTTCATTTCATTATGTACCTAGTAGTCATTCAGGAGCAGGTTGTTCAGTTTCCATGTAGTTGAGCGGTTTTGAGTGAGATTCTTAATCCTGAGTTCTAGTTTGATTGCACTATGGTCTGAGAGATAGTTTGTTATAATTTCTGTTCTTTTACATTTGCTGAGGAGAGCTTTACTTCCAAGTATGTGGTCAATTTTGGAATAGGTGTGGTGTGGTGCTGAAAAAAATGTATATTCTATTGATTTGGGGTGGAGAGTTCTGTAGATGTCTATTATGTCCACTTGGTGCAGAGCTGAGTTCAATTCCTGGGTATCCTTGTTGACTTTCTGTCTCGTTGATCTGTCTAATGTTGACAGTGGGGTGTTAAAGTCTCCCACTATTAATGTGTGGGAGTCTAAGTCTCTTTGTAGGTCACTCAGGACTTGCTTTATGAATCTGGGTGCTCCTGTATTGGGTGCATATATATTTAGGATAGTTCGCTCTTCTTGTTGAATTGATCCCTTTACCATTATGTAATGGCCTTCTTTGTCTCTTTTGATCTTTGTTGGTTTAAAGTCTGTTTTATCAGAGACTAGGATTGCAACCCCTGCCTTTTTTTGTTTTCCATTTGCTTGGGAGATCTTCCTCCATCCTTTTATTTTGAGCCTATGTGTGTCTCTGCACATGAGATGGGTTTCCTGAATACAGCACACTGATGGGTCTTGACTCTTTATCCAGTTTGCCAGTCTGTGTCTTTTAATTGGAGCATTTAGTCCATTTACATTTAAAGTTAATATTGTTATGTGTGAATTTGATCCTGTCATTATGATGTTAGCTGGTTATTTTGCTCGTTAGTTGATGCAGTTTCTTCCTAGTCTCGATGGTCTTTACATTTTGGCATGATTTTGCAGTGGCTGGTACCGGTTGTTCCTTTCCATGTTTAGCGCTTCCTTCAGGAGCTCTTTTAGGGCAGGCCTGGTGGTGACAAAATCTCTCAGCATTTGCTTGTCTGTAAATTATTTTATTTCTCCTTCACTTATGAAGCTTAGTTTGGCTGGGTATGAAATTCTGGATTGAAAATTCTTTTCTTTAAGAATGTTGAATATTGGCCCCCACTCTCTTCTGGCTTGTAGGGTTTCTGCCGAGAGACCTGCTGTTAGTCTGATGGACTTCCCTTTGAGGGTAACCCGACCTTTCTCTCTGGCTGCCCTTAACATTTTTTCCTTCATTTCAACTTTGGTGAATCTGACAATTATGTGTCTTGGAGTTGCTCTTCTCGAGGAGTATCTTTGTGGCGTTCTCTGTATTTCCTGAATCTGAACATTTGCCTGCCTTGCTAGATTGGGGAAGTTCTCCTGGATAATATCCTGCAGAGTGTTTTCCAACTTGGTTCCATTCTCCCCATCACTTTGAGGTACACCAATTAGACTTAGATTTGGTCTTTTCACATAGTCCCATGTTTCCTGGAGGCTTTGCTCATTTCTTTTTATTCTTTTTTCTCTAAACTTTCCTTCTCACTTCATTTCATTCATTTCATCTTCCATCACTGACACCCTTTCTTCCAGTTGATCGCATCGGCTCCTGAGGCTTCTGCATTCTTTGTGTAGTTCTCGAGCCTTGGTTTTCAGCTCCATCAGCTCCTTCAAGCACTTCTCTGTGTTGGTTATTCTAGTTAGCCATTCTTCTAAATTTTTTTCAAAGTTTTCAACTTCTTTGCCTTTGGTTTGAATGTCCTCCTGTAGCTCAGAGTAATTTGATTGTCTGAAGCCTTCTTCTCTCAGCTCGTCAAAGTCATTCTCCATCCAGCTTTGTTCCATTGATGGTGAGGAGCTGCGTTCCTCTGGAGGAGGAGAGGCGCTCTGCTTTTTAGAGTTTCCAGTTTTTCTATTCTGTTTTTTCCCCATCTTTGTGGTTTTATCTACTTTTGGTCTTTGATGATGGTGATGTACAGATGGGTTTTTGGTGTGGATGTCCTTTCTGTTTGTTAGTTTTCCTTCTAACAGACAGGACCCTCAGCTGCAGGTCTGTTGGAGTACCCTGCAGTGTGAGGTGTCAGTGTGCCCCTGCTGGGGGGTGCCTCCCAGTTAGGCTGCTCGGGCGTCAGGGGTCAGGGACCCACTTGAGGAGGCAGTCTGCCCGTTCTCAGATCTCCAGCTCCATACTGGGAGAACCACTGCTCTCTTCAAAGCTGTCAGACAGGGACATTTAAGTCTGCAGAGGTTACTGCTGTCTTTTTGTTTGTCTGTGCCCTGCCCCCAGAGGTGGAGCCTACAGAGGCAGGCAGGCCTCCTTGAGCTGTGGTGGGCTCCACCCAGTTGGAGCTTCCTGGCTGCTTTGTTTACCTAAGCAAGCCTGGGCAATGGTGGGCGCCCCTCCCCCAGCCTGGCTGCCACCTTGCAGTTTGATCTCAGACTGCTGTGCTAGCAATCAGCGAGACTCTGTGGCCATAGGACCCTCTGAGCCAGGTGCGGGATATAATCTCGTGGTGCGCTGTTTTTTAAGCCAGTCCGAAAAGCACAGTATTCAGGTGGGAGTGACCCGATTTTCCAGGTGCCATCTGTCACCCCTTTCTTTGACTAGGAAAGGGAACTCCCTGACCCCTTGTGCTTCCCGAGTGAGGCAATGCCTCACCCTGCTTCGGCTCGTGCATGGTGCACGCACCCGCTGACCTGCACCCACTTTCTGGCACTCCCTAGTGAGATGAACCTGGTACCTCAGATGGAAATGCAGAAATCACCTGTCTTCTGCGTCACTCATGCTGGGAGCTGTAGACGGGAGCTGTTCCTATTCTGCCATCTTGGCTCCTCCTGGCTATTTTGCCCTATTAATTTTTAACTGTGGAGAAAAAACATCTGATTGACTTTTGGGGTTTTGGTTATTGTTGTTGTTGTTTGAGGTTTTTCTTGTTTGTTTGGTTGTTTTTGAAACAGTGTATTGCTCTGCCACCCAGGCTGTAATATAGCAGTACAATCTTGGCTCACTGCCACCTCCACCTCCTGAGTTCAACTGATTATCCGGCCTCAGTCTCCCAAGTAGCTGGGACTACAGGCCCGCACTATCACACCTGGCTAATTTTTGTGTTTTTAGTAGAGATGGGGTTTCACCATGTTGATCAGGCTGATCTCAAGCTCCTGACCTCAAGTGATCCACCCACCATGGCCTCCCAATATGCTGATATTACAGGCGTGAGCCACTGCACCAGGCCTGATTGACTTTTATAGCCAAATCTCTGCAGAGAGGAGAGTTGGGAATTCTAGGTCCATGAGGTGCAGAGTACAAACACTAGTTCTGTCCTTTTTGCTCCTGTGCTTTAAGGATGCGAATGTGAATTGGAAGGATAAAATGACTTGGGATGAAACTCCAGGAACCCTATGGCAGGGTATTTAGGTTTGAGTTTGGCATTGAGTAGAGAGATTGTCTCCTCTAGAAAAATCAAGGATCATCTATGTGGGTTTCAGGTCTCTGAACTGTTATCTCTGTAGTGTACCCTCCTCTTTGGGGCTGGATAGAGCCCACAGATGACAGAGAGCCTGGGCAGCAACAAAAAGCAAGACAACAGAGGACTGATGAAATACCGAGACGCCAATTTTTTTTTTTTTTTTTTCCTGTTGCAGTATAGAAGCCCAACTGGCCAGCCGCGGTAGCTCATGCCTGTAATCCCAACACTT
Source organism: Gorilla gorilla gorilla (assembly GCF_029281585.2). Lineage (NCBI taxonomy): Eukaryota > Metazoa > Chordata > Mammalia > Primates > Hominidae > Gorilla > Gorilla gorilla. The sequence goes on from NC_086017.1 coordinate 16,045,064, forward strand.
TGGGAGGCCAAGGCGGGTGGATCACGAGGTTAGGAGTTCAAGACCAGCCTGGCCAAGATGGTGAAGCTCCGTCTCTACTAAAAATACAAAAATTAGCCGGGTGTAGTGGTGGGTGCCTGTAATCTCAGCTACGCGGGAGGCTGAGGTAAGGAATTGCTTGAATCCAGGAGGCGGAGCTTGCAGTGAGCCGAGATCGCGCCACTGCACTCCAGCCTGGGAAGCAGAGCAAGACTCTCTCTCCCCACCCCCCAAAAAAAAGAAAGAAAAAAAGAAGTCCAACTGCCCCCACCCCTAATATGAAGCCTACTGGAGCTTATGAAATTTGAGAAGGTGAAACCATAAGAGGGATATCATGAACTCCCTAATGATATGGAGACTTGTGATTCCTAAGATTAATAAAATAATGTTACTGGATTTTTCTTAAAGTAACTTATGTAATCGCTCAGTCACATTAGATGGATTTGGAACCAAGTCTATAATTTATATCTCCACATCAATTACGCCCATCCTGGTAACCAATGACTGCTACCATGCAAGGCAATGACTAGCCTCGGGAGGATGTGGAGTAGCTGATAACATTTTCTAACTTGATATTTATAAGGGACAAATTACATTTCTTTTTACACAAATTTGTCCTCTGAAAGCCTGGCATGTATCATACAGTTAAGGTTTGAAAAGGGCCTAAGGAGTTCAGAACACCTAATCAACCAATTATGTTCTATAGCAATTACTTTTAAATGTAAATTCCTATATAAGTGGCTGTGACTAGAGATATTCATCTCTGTCATTAGCCCTCATAATATGCAGTAATGAGAAGAAATATGCTGTGCATATCTCGTTTTCTGACAGGCATTATTTGATTGCCTCATTTCTCTCTTTCATCGATTTAGGGCATTCTATTTCAAGGTGGATGAAAATGTGCAGTGCCAAAGGGTTTAAAGTGAGAGTTGGACTTGTAACATGCAAGAAGGAATTTAGGGTGTCATCATTCATAATAAACACAAAATGCCCTCCATGGCTAAATTTGTTGGATTCACAGAGATCAGACTTTATACAAAAACAAATACGAAACAGACAAAAAAACAAAAAAACTTCCTTACCCTCTTGCAACAAAATTAAATGTGGGATTAGTTAGCTTCCAATCCACCTGTGTCATAAGAATTTGTCCTGATGCACTTAGTGTGTAGCATTGTGTAGTACAGAACTGTTAAAACAGTAATCTATGAACAGCTTACCTGTACAAGAGGCATCCTTAAATAGGTGGGTATGACCCACTTAAACCAGTTATGATTTTCAGAGGCTTCACAACAATTACTTGCTATGGTTTGAGTGTTTGTGTCCCTCAGAATTTATGTATTGAAATTCTAATCCCCAAGGTGATGGTATTAAGAAGTAGGGCCTTTTGGGAGGGCTCTTTTCTCATGAATAGGGTTGGTGCACTTGTAAAAGAGGCCAGGGGAACTTGTTTGCTCCTTCTGCCATGTAAAAACACAGCAAGAAGCTCACGGTCTGCAACTTGAAAGAGGACCCTTACAAGAACCCAACCATGCTAGTATCTGATCTTAGACTTCCAGACTTCCAGAACTGTGAGGAAAAAAAATGCTGTTGTTTATAAGCCACCCAGACTATGATACTTTATTATAGCAACCTGAACAGACTGATATGGTTAATGTATGGATTTTTGCTAATTTTTACCTTACCCTCCACCATTATGGAGTCTTGTTACTTTGCTATTTTATTTTCTTCCCCTCGCCCATTCTTTAAAGATGGATCTTTCTGGACAGATTTGTTCTTTTAGGCTAATGAAAAACTGATGGTTATGGGTGGAGAACAGGACCAGATGGGTAACAGAGAAAGGGGGTGACTTAGCAAAATAATTTGCCAATCTGTTTATTAAGACTGGGGAGAAAGACATAGAAAGAGTTAAAACCATAAGAGCAGGAGATTAAAAAGGAATTTTTCAAGAATTTGGAATAGGAGAAGTGAAAAAGCACCTACAATGTGCAAGAAAAATGTAAAGGAGAGAAATGGAGAATTTGCTGTAGTATATAAATGTTCTTTTGTAGTATTATAAATATAAACAAAGTATTCATTCTTTAAATTTCTCTTCTGGCTGCTGAATTGTCTCTTTGAATGCAACATGACTAGAATTGGACCAGGTGTATAATATTTTTTAAGGGTTACATAAAATCATCTTTCTAGGAGTTGTTTAATTGAGGGCAGGCATCTACAAACTATAGGCCATGAAGCAAATCTTATTGCTACCTGTCTAGGTGAATAATGTTTTATTGAAACACAGCATGTTTATCCACTTACTCTTGTCTATCGCTCCTTTCACACTGCACAAACAGAGGTGAGTAGTTGCAACAGAAACCGCATGGCCTGCAAAACTGAAAATATTTAAAGCCCTTTTTTCCTTTAAATTTTTTTAAGTAGACATCATTTTAGATTCACATGTGGTTGTAAGAAATGATACAAAGATATCTCATGTAGTCTATATCTAATTTTCCCTGGTAACATTTTTTAACACTATAATATAATAGCACAACCAGAATATTGACATTGATACAGTTAAGATAAAGAACACTTCCATTACCCAGCTCTTACACCCTCCTTCATCCCTGGCAACCACTAATCTCTTCTCCATTTCTATAATTTTGTCATTTTTAGAATATTTTACAAATGGAATCATACAGTATGTTACTGATATGGTTTGGCTGTGTCCCCACCCAAATCTCATTTTGAAATGTAGCTCCCATAATTCGCACATGTCACGGGAGGGACCCAGTGGGAGGTAACTGAATCTTGGGGATGGGTTTTCCCATACTGTTCTCGTGATAGTGAAAAGTCTCACAAGATTTGATGGTTTTATGAAGGGGAATTTCCCTCTACATGCTCCTTTGTCTGCCTCCACGTAAGACATGCCTTTCTCTTCCTTCACCTTCTGCCATGATTATGAGGCCTCCCCAGCCATGTGAAACTGTGAGTCCATCAAACCTCTTTTTTTATATAAATTACCCAGTCTTGATTATGTCTTTATTAGCGTGAGAATGAACTAATACAGTCACCTTTTAGAATTGGCTTTCTTCTCTTAGCATAATTCTCTAGAGATTCATCCAATGTGTGGTGTGTATCAAAATTTCAGTCCTTTTTCCTGAAAATACACTATTCCATTGTATGTAAATATTGCAGTTTAACTGTGTACCCACTGAAGCAAATTGGGTTGTTTCCAATATTTTGCTATTATAAATAAAGCCTCTTTGAAAACTTGTGTATAAGTTTTTGTGTAAACATAAGTTTTCATTTATCTGGTATAAAAGCCTAGGAATACAATTGCTGGGTAACGTGGTAGTGGTATGTTTAGTTTTTAAAGAAACTGCCAAATCATTGAGTTGAGTTGCATTCACAGGAACGTATGAGTGATCCAGTTTCTCTGTATTCTTGACAGCCTTTGGTGTTGTCACTGTTTTTTATTTTAGCCCTTCTGATACATGCATTATCTGTCATTGTTATCTCACTGTGGTTTTAGTTTGCATTTCTATAATGGTTAAATATGTTTAATTTATTTTCATGTACTCTTTTCGAATCAGTGTATTTGCTTTGAGGAAACGGCTGGTCATGTCTTTATTTTTATTTCATATTTTTATTTCAATAATTTTACCATCTTCACTGTTTGTGGCATCTTGTTGCTGTCTTTTTCTGGCACTCCAATACGTTGCTTCTGTCTTACTGTAGAGAGGGTAGAAAAAAGCTTGAAATAATTACAACTGAATAAAATACAATTTGTCCCATTAAAGTCTCCCTGTGAATAAAGTTGATGAGATTAGAAGAGCTTATTGTCATTGCTGTGGTTCTAATGTGTCCTCCAAGATTGTGTGTTGGAAACTTAATTTCCAGCGCAATAGTATTGAGAGGTGGGACCTTTGGGAGGTTATTAGGTCATGAGGTCTCTTCCCTCATAAATGTATTAATGTTGTTATTGTGGGAGTGGGTTTGTTATAAAAGTGAGTTTAACACTCTCCTCCTCTCTTGCTCTCATCCTCTCTTGCCCTTCTGCCTTTCATCATGAGACAGTCACAAAGGCCTTCTCTGGAGGCTGGTGCCATGCTCTTGAACTTCCCAGCCTCCAGAACTATGAGCCAAGTAAATTCTTGTACATTATGAATTACTCAGTCTGTGATATTCTTTCATAGCATCGTAAAACAGACTAAGAAAGAAAACTAGTAATAAGAAGCAGGACTATTACTATAACAAATACTTTAAAATGTGAATGTGGCTTTTGACTGGGTAATGGTTAGAGGCTGAATTAATTTGGAGGAGCAGACTTAGAAAAGCCTAGATTGCTGCGAATGGAGCATTAAGTGAAATCATAGTGAAGGCTCAGAAGAAGACAAGAGCTGTGGAAAGCCTAAATCTTTGTAGTGATTACTTCAGTGGTTGTGACCTGAATGTCGTTAGAAATATGCACAGTAAAGGCCATTGTGGTGAGGTCTCAGATAGAAGTGAGGAATATCTTATTAACAACTGGAGTAAAGGCCTTCCTTGTTATAAATTGCCAAAGAAGTTGGCTGGATTATGTTCATGCCTTAGCACTTTATGGAAGGTGGACTTTAATAGCAATAAACGAGTGTATCTGGTCAAAGAAATTTCTAAACAAAATTTTGAAGGAGCTGTGTGGCTACTTTTAACCACATATAGTAAGATACCATAGGAAATGAATAATTTAAAACAAAATGTTTAATTAAGTGAGAAGCAGAGTGAAAAGATTTGGAAAATTTGCAGCTTGGTCATGTAAATAATGAAAAGGAGTCTTTAGGAGAGCAAACCAAAGATATGAACAAGTGACCATTTGCTAAAGAGATTAATATAGGTAAAAGGAAGCCAAGTTCTGTTCATTAAGACAATCAAAGAATAACCATGAAAACATTTAAATGATCTTCACGGCAAACTAGGACCTTCAGGGCAAGGTTTCCAGAGAAGTGTCTGTGGGATCTCAGCATCTGCTGCCTTGTGCTGCTGCAGGACAATGCTTTTCACACTCCAGCACAGCCTCCTTTGCTGCACCAGCCATGGCTCAACTAAATCCAGGTGCGGCTCAACCCACCACTCCAGAAAGTACAAGCTGTAAACCTTGGCAACATCCAAGTGGTTCTAATTATGCAGGTGTGTGGGATGCAGGAACTGTGGGTTCATTGTGGCCTCCACCTAGATTGCAAAGGATGCTGCAAACAGCTGTTGCATGACAAAGCCACTGCCAAAAGCCCCCACTAGAGCAATGTCCAGCATAGCTGTGGGAATGGGACCTCTGCAGAGAGTCTCCACTAGGATAATGCCCTAGTGAGAATGGATACTGCGGCCACTCAGTGAAAGAGAGGTCACCCCTGAGACCCCAAAACTGCAGCGCTGCCAGCTTGCAGTGCCAGCAAATGAGAGTAGCTGGGTGGGCTGAGCCCAGCAAAGCTATTGGGGTGGGCCTGCCTGAGGCCCGAGAGGCCCAACCCCTACCACAGTGTGCCCAGAAGGGAGGACACAGAGTCAAAAAAGTATATACTGAAGTCTTAAAATCTAATTTTGTAAACCCTGGTGAATTTTAGATTTATTTGCAATCAATTACCCCATTTTTCTGCTTATTTCTCTCTTTCCTATGCCTGTCCCATCATTGCATTTTAAACAAGTTATCAAGTTATCTTCAAATAAGATAACTTGTTTTGACTTCATAGCTGGAGATAATTTGTTTCAGGATAAATTGTGCGCTTTCACCCATATCTGATTTAAATGAAGCTTTGAGCTGTGCATCTTTAAGTTGATGTTGGAAAGAGTTAAGACTTTGGGGACTATTGGGATGGGATGGTTGTATTTTGCATTGGGAAGGACATGGATTTTGCAGGCCAGGGGCATAATGCTATGGTTTGGATGCGTCCCCCAAAGTTCATGTGTTGAACACTTAATCCCCATTGCAACAATTTTGATAGGTGAGGCTTTAAGAAGTGATTAGGTCATGAGGGCTCTGCCTTTATGAGTACATTAATGTCATTATCCCAGAAGTAGGTGTGTTATCACCAGATTGGGTTTGTTATGAAAGCGAGTTTAGCCTCCTGTTGCTCTCTTGCTGTTATGCTTTCTGCCATGGGATGATGCATCACGAAGCCCCTGCCATGCTCTTGGAGTTTCCAGCCTCCAGAATCATGAGCCAAACAAATTCATGTTCATTATGAATTACCCAGTGTGTGGCATTCTTATATCTTATAAAATGGACTAAGTCATCCTTCAGAACCCACCAAGTAGAAACAAAATAAAAACTTACATTCTGTAAAACATGATGGCTGTATAAAAATTAAATAGAATGTCTACTCTCAAGGAAATTCTAATTTAGTAAGAAAGATAACTATGACATGCCACCAGTTTTCCTTCTTTATTCCTATCATTGTGTTTTACTCCCCTCTTGAGGCTTGCCCCTTGCATTATGAGTTAGTGAATATAGAACTCAAGGATAGATACATAAGTTTCTTTACAAGACAAAAGAAGCTCATGCCACTTGCTTTTACTGAGATAGATAAGAATCTAAAAAAACAGCAAATGCCAAAATATGGCTACCAAAGCTGATATAATTTAAAAGTTTTCTTTAAAAACAATTTTAACACAAAGTATAATGCAGTTTGACTATACAATTTACATAATAGTTACATAATTCTTAAAAATAGTTGTCAATACATTACAGTGGCATGGTCAGGTAATGGAACGCACATTTAAAGATGTATGATAAGCATATTATGCTCAAGTCCTGTGAATGTATCAGTCCTGCAAATGTGTCTCCACTATTTGCAGATGATGTCAGAACTGTACATTTGAAATCTTCTATGAATGTGAAATTCAAATAAAATGGCTCTCCCTTGACTTGTTGAATAAGATTACCTGGGGTCAGTTAAGCCTCTACAGAGCTGAGAGTTCAAGATGCAGTATAAAAAGTCCACAAGCAATGAAACCCACCAGGATCCCAGGAGCTCAGGAATAATCCAGCCCCGTTATAGGTAGAATACAAACACAGTTACAACTTACTTAGGATAATAGCTATGAACCTCTTGGATGTACAAGTTAAGCAGAATAGCAAGATGACACCCAAGCAGTTGAGGAGATTGGATGCCTCAGACACAATCCTCCCTGATGCTGTGTATGGCTCTGGGGGCATGTAGACACTCCCTCCAGGCTGAGTTAGGCTTTCTAGGATTTTTACTTAAATATGTGACTCCTGAGGGATAAATCCTAACAGGTACCTCCATACCAGTTTACTCAGTAAGTACAAATTCAAATTGAGATAGTACGACTGACACATGCAGACTACAACATAGTGGTTTGGAGGATAAGCTTTAGATTCAGATAGACATGGGTTCATATCTAGTTGTGAACCAACTCAATGTATTTGACACGTGTGAACAAATAAATGCTTTCCTGTCTATAAAAGGGGAACATTAATTTTGCATCCTACCGCATAGGAGTTTTGTGCAAATTAAATGTGATTTGTCACATAAAGCACTTAACACTGTGCCTGGCACAAAATAAACTTTTAACATGTAAATTATTTATGACTATTATTAACATTTCATTTTAGGCCTTGACCTTTTAATGAGATGGATCTTCACTAAATCATGGATAGGTGTTACAGTGACTAGTTATAATTTGACAGAAATTTAAAATTCATTGATTAATGGTTAGATTTATTGACAAATACACATTTAACATTTGTTATAGTCAAAAACTTAACTCAGGAGTGTTTATTAAGGGCAACTTGAATCTTCTACCAGGTGACCATCCTCAGGCATTGGGCTCAAATAAACTCACACTTAGTCATTTAAAAAAGAAACTTTTCTCATGTAAAATACTAAGTTAAAGTCTTTAAAAGTATTTCTCAGTTTTAAACTTTCTGTGATTTTTTCTATGATTTTTATTTTTATATAAATCTTCACCTTTGCATTTGTATTGGTTTACAAAAAGTTCAAGAATTTAAAATAGTTTAATTTTCCTCAAAGATAAAGAAGATCTTATAAAGATTATTTTTTCTAGTGTTCTATAGATGAATCTATTGAAGGTAGTAAGCCACTTTTCCATATTGTAAGGGCTTCAATTATGATAATAGAATCATGATACAGGTGCTAAAATCAGTTGGTGCCTACCCACATCTTAGGCATACAGGAAGCCATAGCTTTGTGTCAAAGGCAGGTTTCTGCCTGTCAGGGAAGCTTTGTTGATGGCTTCAAATCTCTCTCATTTTCCTCTGCCAGCCACATGCAGCTTGGAGCTGGAGTCTCAGTGGAAGAGGTGGAAATTCATGGGGAATTGTCTTGCCCTAATGAAGCCTATGGGGCCCTCTCACAGAAAATGCAGGGCTGCCTTCTGCTCCTGCTCCTGCTCCTAAAATAGCAGAACCACAACGGTGGGCAATTTCCAAGATGCGGTGCAGCAGGAAAAAACAGAATGCCTGGAGTTTTCCAGTGACTTGTAACATGCATTTACATGGAGAATTACTTTTCTCAGAACAGTGGGGCAAATAGAGCAAACAATCCCTAAAAGGAACTGAAGTCCAGGTTTACCTACTGAGTAGAAAATATCAAGACATTTGAGAAACTGAATGAGACAATATATTACATGGAAAGCATTCCAAATAGCCTGATATATAAATCTCTCTTTTTCTCTGTTCGTATGTGCGTGTGTGTGTGTGTGTATGTATGTTTGTATGAGTATATAGGTGTACTCCCTTGTGTATCAATCCATTTCTCTGTATTGGAATTCTAATATTTAAGAAAGCCATTTGTTTGATTCAAAACCTTCCACCCTTTAAGTTCACCCACTGATTCTGACTTCTTAAGCAGCCTAGAGTGTCTATTCACCCTTAACTATGATAGTTTGTAAAATCCCAGAAGATAATTCTTATATGTTTGCTGAATTTGCTTTTATTGCAAGTTTCTCAAAACTTTCAACTGCTAAAAATTTATATCTTATATAATTTGGAGTAAATGCACAGTGATATTATTCTTTCTCTGAGTATGACCCATATTCTCCTGAGGGATGGTTACAGACATGACTCCTAATAGAATAATAATAATAATAGTAGTAGAAATAGTAATAACTGACCCTTTCAGTCACTGAGAAGAGCACTTTTGTATATTAGCTGCTTCTTTCCTCACAGTGACCTTCTGAGAGAGGTGGACATTATCCTCATTTTTCTATTTATGTGTTAGGAAACTGAAGCCCAGGATGGTTAAAAAAGTCTTCCAAAAATTACCTAAAGTAGCCTAGGCCAGTTATGAAACTAGTTTGATCTGGCGCCAAAGCTTAGACTTTTAAGGACTCTGCTATCTTTTCCTGTCTGGTCATCCTCCCTGAAGAAGGGGTTGCTAGCAATGCCAGAAACTGAAGAGCATTGCTTCAAGATCTGAAGAAAGTGCTTTCTTGGTGAAAGTCACAGGAAGAGGATGTAGTGTGGAAGAAAAAAATCCCGTAACTGGACAACACTAGCTTTCCAAACAGGCTGGATTTTAGTCTCCTAAGCAGGTATAGGCGGCTCTGCATTTCCGTTGGTTTGAGGATGGTTCGGTTCTCTCTTAATCCTTAGTAAAGGTGTTTGTAAATTAAATGTAAAGGTCCTTTTGGTTGAGGAATGGATTAATGGTATTTTAGTTCATTTGGATGCTTAGGTTTTCTGTGACTAACTTAGACCTAAGAATGAATAAAAGTACTCCAGGGAGCACTGAGAAAAAACAGCCCCTCCTTAAACTCAAATTTCCACGTGTGTGAGTACACACACACACACACACACACGCACGCACACATCCCCCAAGGGAACAATTCTGTTTTTCTGATTTTTAGAGTAGTGCTTATCAATCTGTTCAAAAACCCTTTATTATTTTATTATTATTTTAAATTTTCAACCTGTTGCAGATGCCTCTGTAAAATATAATAAACATAACATAATAGAACAATGAAATTAAAAGATATGTAAAATACAAGCCCACATTTTGTATTGTTATGACAAGGGACATGCAATTACTCTGTCAAATTGCTATGGAAGTTTCTAAACATGCCCAGTTTCTGTCCTTAACTTGTCATGAAGCAACACTGCTTCACGGCACATGCTTGCTGTGGGGCTTCCTCAGAGGATTTTGTTTCAGACTATAACATGTGAACACATTTGTGTATAAGATAAGGTTGTAAAAATAGCTTGGTTTTAAGTATGTTGCATATTTTTAAGTCCTATGAAAAAGAACCTGGGGAAAATGGAAAAAGGATGCAAGAAAGGGGAGAAATTGAGCCCCAACCAAGGGATAGTGCTTGAGACTTTGTTCCACGCTACAGTATCTTTTTGTTCTTGTTCTCTTTTATTTCTTTTTCTTTCCCATGCCTCCCACCCCCACACCCCGGCTCTTTTGTTGTTGTTGAGACAGGTTCTCACTCTGTCACTCAGGCTGGAGTGCAGTGGCATAATCTCAGCTCACTGCAGCGTTGGCTTCCTGTGCTCAAGGGATCCTCCCACCTCAGCCTCCCAAGTAGCTGGGACTACAAACATGCACCACCACACCTGGCTAATTTTTGTATTTTTGCAGAGACGGGATATCACTGTGTTGCCCAGGTTGGTCTCAAACTCCTGAGCTCAAAGGACCCGCCCGCCTCAGCCTCTCAAAGTACTAGAATTACAGATCTGAACCGCCATGCCCTCTCTTGTTTTTTTTTTTAGTCTCTATTCCTTCTTTCCTAGTCATAGTCTTTCTCTTGACTATTTACTTTGTCTTACACTACAACCCTCTTTCTTTCATTTTTCTTTCCCCCTCCCTTCTAATTATGAATTATTTCAAATATTTCATTTGGAAAATATCAGGATAAATACAAGGAAACACTTATAAACTTATCTTGGTTTTTAAAAAATGGTTTGGTATAAACTTTTCATATTTTTGGAGGAAATAAAATATTTTGAATACAGAGAAAAATAGTGAAGTCCTATTCATACTCCTCCTGGTAATTACTATGCTGAAGTTGCATTGCTTCCTTCTTGCCTAGATCTTTGGTTTTATTCCACAAGAGCCTCTCAAAGACCGATATTTACTACTGTTTTATTATGTTTGAAAATTGTTAAAAATAGTGCATGGTTTATATATCATCAAGTTTTTTAAATTTAATAATGTGTTTATGAATCATCCGAGTTGATGCAGGTAGCCTGAGTTCTTTACGGTAGTTGCTATATGGTCTTCTATTGGGTGACATACCACATTTTGGTTATCCTATTTGGATAGTCTTTCTTCTTAGTTAGATGATAATATTTTTTCCAAATGTTTAGTGCCATAAATATTGTTTCAACAATATATGTGCATATGTCTTTACATGTACTTTTAGAAGAGTTCTTCTGACATAGCAAAGAATGAAAGCGAATTTTGCCAAGATATTCTCTAAAGTATTTGTTTTTTATACAAACTGCATGATCGTTATTCCCTCATCTTATCCAACACTTGATGTTGTCAGTTTCCTTAAAGTTTCTCTAATCTAGGGGGAGAGAAATATTACCTTTTTAAAATTTGTGTGTCCCAAATAACTACTGGTATTAATATTCTGCGTGTATTTATAGTCCAAGCAGGATTCTTCCTCTGGGAATTGTTCATTCATTGTTTGCTCACGTCTCTAACGGATTATTAGCCTCTTAAAACTAATTTGGAGGAGTTCTTTAACTAGAACAGACGTTAATCAGTTTTCTTTGATACGGGTTGCAAATCCATTCTCTAAAGCAGTTGCTTTTTTGAGGACTTGGTAAAGGCTGTCCTTTGTTCCATTTAATTTCTGTAGTTAAACTTACTTATCTTTTCCTTTATATTCGTGCTTTCTATGGCTGCTTTAGAAAACTTTCCTTGTGGTAATATGATAAGCATATTTTTCAATATTCTGTCTTAAAGGGTATGGAAGATTTTAAAAACATTTCAATGTCTAATCCACCTGGAATGGAATTACTTTTTGCTATCTTCCCTTCTCCATCTTTTGTCTTGTCATCTGTTACTGTTCTGCAACACTCCATTCTATTTCTTCTCTCTGTATTTGTTAGTGAATATCCTTCAAAATCTTCTATCAACATATTAAGATTGTTGTTAAAGAATCAGGTTGTGACATGTTTGCATACATTTTAAAAAACTTCCTAAAATGACGGGGGTTTTTTTTGTTTCTGCTTCAAATATGTTAGTATTCTTTCTTATCTTTATAGTGCTGGCTTCTTCTTGGCATTTCTTCTTGGCCTTCTTCTTGGCCTTCCCTGCACAGAGCAGAAATATGAAATATGAGAAATTTAATGCAAAGATTTTATTGAAGCAATTTTTCCTTGCTTTTCTGATGTAAGAATACATAGATGATATTTCTCTATGGGCAGATGAAGAAATGAATGCCTAATTGCACATTTATTGCTCGCTTCCTAATTACTATGAACTTTAAGATAACTTGCCTGGTTTGATTCTCCAACAGTCCCTTAAAACAATTATGACTATTCTTATTGTTTCAGGCAGATACTTCAAGTCTTAATTCCCATGCATTAGTTGTTAATCCCTCCTTTTTGCCCCACTCAAGAAAGCAAAACCATTAAATGAGAAAAGTACAAAACACAGTGGATTTAATTGAAAATGAATTAGAAAAGAGATGCCTGCCCTACTTACCATTGATAAAATCTTTTACACACGGAACAATGCACAGCACTTAAAATCTAAATTCAGAAGAAGCTCATTCCCCTCAAATTGTACAAAAAATATTCCAAAGATTGATTTTAGAACATACAAGCAACACAAATTGCTCTAATCCTTAGAAGTTGGTTAATAGAAACAAATTTCTGATGAACCAGTAATCTGGTAAATCATTACACAGTACATTTATTCTGTGAGATAACCTTGGAGAAGTGGTCATTTCTGTTAATTGATATTTTCACAAACTGACCTTGGCTAATTACTTCCAATACATTGATTATCTGAAGTATTGGTCAGGTTTCCTCTCCATGGGAACAGTATACCCCAGTGTATCCCAATCTCTACGAAGTTGATTGTACTCAATTATCTTACCTGCCTCTTCCCCACCAGCACTTGAGCTTGGAATCCTTGATTCACACACTTTTAGATATAATTGACCGATTTTGATTTTTAAAATGTACTTTGTTATTGTTCAAGAACTTAATGCATCATTATAATTTCAGAGTCTTACAGGTGAAAAACAGGGTTCCAACTCTGTTAAACCCATTTTACAGTATAACTAGTTCAGAACTTAGCAACACTGTTTCTCTCTATATGGAAGTTAATCTACTCTTTCATTAAATGACCCTAAAGTACTCTTGGCTTTTTAAAGAAAACATATTTTATTGTTGGATAATATTGACTTTGTGGTCAAATAAACCCAGGGTTTTTATTTACGTGTTTTCTTAACATAAATTGTTCCCAAACTATGACGTCTCCTTTATCCTGCACTTATTGGTGATTTTGATGTTCTAGGATAAACTTTGTTTTGTTCTACTTCCTTCTAACTTAAATCACTTATTAAGTTTTTGTCAGCTTACTTAAGTTTGTGTGTGATTCAGTGGAACACGTTATTTACAATCCGTAATGAAGAAAATATTTTATTCATGTGTTGACAAAGTATTAGAACATTAGAATTATAAAGAATCTTTTGAGACCATTTTGCTCAAATGTCTCCTACAAAAATATTGCCTGTAAATCTCTGACCAGTGGTTAATATCATCTCATCTCACTTAATTCTAGTATCCAGAAGGCCTAGGTACATGTAGAGGAATATGTGGGTTTGAAAATGAGGTATCTAGGCCTGAGTTGACTTTCCCATTATTTCCATTACTAGTTCCATTACTGGTTCCATTAAGCTTGCTGGCCTAGTTTCTTTATATTTGAAAATGGAAGTAGCTAAACATACCTAGAGTATTACTATGAAGGTTACATCAGATAAAGGTGTAGGTGTTGTTTACCTAATTAGAAATTGATCAGTGTTAGTTCCTACCTTTATTTTTGGCAACTTCAGTCAGTACTATGCAAAAAATCAACACATGTAGGAGTTGGTGAGCACATTCAGATGAAGTGATTTTCCTTAAAAATAGTGCAAGCATGGAAGCCAGCATCTCAAATGTTAAAATGCCACAGCAAAAGAGCAGCATGTGAGTTAGCTTAAGAATAAATGTGGGCCAGGCGCGGTGGCTCATGCCTGTAATCCCAACACTTTGGGAGGCTGAGGCAGGCAGATCACTTGAGGTAAAGAGTTGGAGACCAGCCATGTCAACATGGTGAAACCCTGTTTCTACTAAAAATACAAAAATTAGCCAGGTGTGGTGGCGGGCGCCTGCAGTCCCAACTACTTGGGAGGCTGAGGCACGACAGTCACTTGAACCTGGGAGGCAGAGATTGCAGTGAGCCCTGGGAGGTGGAGGCTGCAGTAAGCCAAGATCACGCAACTGCACTCTAGCCTGGGGGACAGAGCCAGACTCCATCTGAAAAAAAAAAAAAAAAAAAAAGAATAAATGCTAATATTGCAGGTACCTCTTGCCCTTCCCAGCCATGTTAACATAAAAGGCTGTCTGATTTAAGACTGAATTTACTTTGCTGAGGGGCCATCAGTGATAAAAAGCTGAGAATCAGTGTTGAGAAGCTGAATTTTCCTTCGTCAAAGACTAGAAAGCCTGACTCACAGCTTGTGCCACTTTGCTGTCTGTGATAGTAACAAAGGTGATACAGGCAATGCTGGACGACGATTGCTCAGGAAATAAATTGGACAGGTGGATGAAATCTCGCTGAGCCTTTCTATGCTTGATGTGTTAAGATAAATTGCATAGGCATTTTCAAATTGTAGAAATGATCATATTGTTTTTTGAACCATTTGTAATGAGCCTTATGATCTGAAGCATTCTCCGCTACGTATTGCTCCTCAGGCCTTCAGCAGTGAGTCAATTACCTTTGAAATGAAGCTGACAAGAGGAATCTGCTAATGGCAGGACACCATTACTAGACCTCACATTAGTGACCAAACTTGAGTGCCTTGTTCCTTAGAGTGTGGTCCATGGACTACCAGCATGTCATCACCTGGGAGCTTTGAGAAAGGCATCATCTCCCGCCCCATCCCAGGCCTCCTGGGTCTGAATCTGTGTTTCTAACAAGATCCTCAGATGAGTCACGTACACGTACACCATTGAGAAAGTTTGTACCTTGTTCCTGCCTCCTGAGATTCTGCATCAACCATTCTGTCATAGGGCTCAGGAATCAACAGTTTTAAATAAAGCACATTGTCTTCAGATCACACGTTGAACGGATCTGTTCTTAATTCACTCTTTCTACTTTTGCCTTGGGGGCATTTCCTCTGGGAAAAGCTGGAAGACTGGAAACTTAAAGTGTTTATGTTCTCTGGTCAGCTCCTCTCTAAGCCTGCGCTACTTCAATAGCACCACTGTGTGCTTTATCAATGCACTTTAATATCTAGCCTTGAAAGCAACAATGGCATAAACTTGCTTATATGCCTGTGTGTACACATACGTTCACTTTGGTTTTAGTTTGTACATTTTCTAGGTACCTAGAAAGAATAGAGTAATTGAAGCAGGATTGTTTTTTGGAGAAAATAAAACTCTGTTAAATAAATAGACACATTTCTTTAAATGTTGAAAACTCCCCCCAGAGTCTGTGAGTGCCAATGGAAGCAGAGCCTGTCTCTGCAAAGTAAATTGAATGTGTTTAATCAAATTACTCCAGGGAGATTCATCAGCAGTAGAATGCAGTGGGAGGTGACCTTATGTCAGGGTTCCAGTTTGCTTGCTAATGTTTTCTTTCTGTGTTTTTTTTTAAGGTGGGTGGTAAAAGCCAATTGATTCTGGACTATCTATGCCAATCTTCATTCCCATCTATGGAAAGCCCAGCCAAGTTTGAAAGGCTAAAAGGAGTAGATTTAGAATTAAAAGGGAAGGAGAAGAAATGCATTACAACAGAGAGAAACCTGGAGGAATTACACTGAGAAAATGTGCAGAAGGATAAGTTTACTTGTTGAGATAAATGTTTTATTTACTCCTTTAAAGGGACGAATGTGCATGAAGGAACATGCCCCAATATGCATATGAACCAAGTGCTTAGAGAAATGCAATTATAATAGTAAAATGCCAAACGTGGTAGAATGCTTGGATATCATATGGTTCATCTTCTGTTCATAGATGTGATAACTGAGTCCCAGAGGGAAGTGATCTCACTAAAAATATCTAAGAATTAAGAAAGAGAGCTAGAAATTGAATCCTTATCTCTTGAGTTTATTCTAAAAACTCGGGAGTCATCCTGTCTCCTTTCTCTCCCTTATGACTCTTTTAATCTGTTGATAAGTTCTGCCATTTGTATTTCCAAGCCTCCTCATGGCACCCACTGTCCACCTTGAGATCACCTAAGTTCAAGCCACCATCCTTGGCTCCCTTCCCTCCACATCCAGTTACACTGGCTGCCTTTCAGTTCTTCTAACCTGCCAGACTGTTTCTCACCACAGAGCCTTTGCACAGGCAATTTCCTCTGTTTCCTTTTCCATTGGCAACAACTTCTCTGGCGGTTCCCTCTTATGGTTCAGTTTAAACGTCTTCTCCAAGGAGCTAGTGCTAAAACGTTTTACATGTGTCTTTCTTGTTAGTCCTATCAACACATGCTTAATATTATCACTGCATTGATCACAACCTATTATCCAGGATTTTCAGTCTTCCCTGCTACAATAGATTGTTAAATATCAAAGTAATTAGGATGACCATTTAATTTGTGGTGAAAACTCTGATACTTTTGAGAATGAAAGGGGTGCTATTAGTAACTATGCCAGCACCACGGACTTGAGGCAAAACAAGGTAGACATATGGACAGGGGAGTCATACTGATATTCTGGTAGGGAAAGAGTGTTTGTTTGTTCATTTGTGATTTTTTTTCTAGGCGAGGAGAGACACAATAACTACAGCAGAGTTTAAAACTTTACTGAGAAAAAAAAAAATGCTCCAAGCTTGACTTGCTGCACAGAAATATTTTAGTTCTATTTTAGGGCTGAATAGCTTTAGGGAAGAAAGGGACATTTAAAAATAATATTTTGGTTTATATTTTCAAAAATGATAGTGGAAAGATTTTAAATGTCCACAAAACAAAGAAATGATAAAGAAATGATAAATGATGGATATGCTAATTACCCAGACTTGATCACTACACATTGTATATATGCATTGGAATATCACTGTATATCATGTAAATATGGACAATTATTATGTGTCAACAACAAATAAAATACAAATTATAATACAAATTATAAAATAATAAATAAATATATTTATTATTTATAAAATATAAATATATTTATTATTTATAAAGTAATAAATAATAAATATAAAATAAAAATAAAAATAAATGTGTGTGCTCAGTCTCCTTCCTCACAGAGGTATGAACCCTAGCCTGTGTGACTCTCTGCTAAAGACAGGTTTCACTTCCTCCTCTGTTCACCTTAACAGCAACCCTGCTGATTCAGAGCTCCATTTCTATCTGCTTTTATTCAGTACCTGCAAGCCAGCTCTCCAAGGCTATTCTTTTATGTGAACTTTTATAATTTGCCAAAGTAGCTTGTCTAGGATATCCAAGTTATCAGGTGGCATATAAATTGTTGTTTTTGTTATTGCTTTGATTAAAATATTGTGTTGATTTTGAGTGATCTACTCTGATTTTTACTAGTCATATAAGCCCTGCTATTTTCATGTTCAATTTTGTACAACAAAAGATTTTTCAGAAACACATATATTGGGCCACAGCAGAAACATCTAAATCATATATAAATATATAATATATTTCAAGTTATTTTGCCCTATTTGCTGGTTTACTGTTTCTTTTCCTGATGAGAAGGCACCTGGGAAAGGGTGCCGCCCAACCCTGGGAAAAGGTGCCTTCTCATCAGGAAAAAAAAAACAGTGAACAAGCACATCACCAGTGATCCCAGCACGTAGCACAGCAGAATACATGGTAGAATGGCTATAAATTTTGCTATAATAATTGAATTCTTGTGAGTTTAAGGTATGTTAACATATCATGTTTTTAAGTTCTTGGAATTTGGAGCTCATATACTCCATTGGCTTTCAAATATTTTTGGCCACAGCTCATAGTAGAAAATATATTTTGTTCATCCATCGTATATGAACACACACACGTATACACACACACATATACATATATTCACACATATATACACACATATATGTTTATATACATACATATAAACTGAAATTCTTTCTGTGAAATTCTTAAAGCCAGAAATTTACCTTCACTATTTATGAGTGGTCTCAAGGGGAGAGGAGATGAGCTTTCATTAGATATGTTGAGTTCAAAGTTACGGGTGGATGTCCTAATTGACATTTCCAGCAGGCAATTGATGAAGCATTTGAATTGGGACAATACGCATTACAGTCTAATCTGTAAGAATTGATGAGCTCTCAGAGGGTGAGAGCAGAGAAAGGAAAGAGCAGAGGCACGGCAAGTGAAACTTGAGAAATATTTATGTCTAGGACTGGACGTAGAAAGAGGAGCCACCAAGGATCCCCAGAGCCACCATCAAGAGGTAGAAGAAGGCAAGGCAATGTGGCTTGTAGGGAAACATTTTAGAGAAGAGGGGAAATTGGCAGTATCAGGTATTTATTAATTCAACACTTATTGAGCATATAAACTCCATCGAAGCAGGGCATTTGTTTTGTTCACTGTTCAGTCAACTGAAAGAAAATGTCCAGCACATAGTACATACTCTCTCTTGTCTCTGCCAGCCTGTCTCTGTCTCTTTCTCATATATACACTTTAATATTTATTTTAAATGAAAGAAAAAATTGAATGCCCCTTTCAGTTTGACACCACATTAGATACATAGGAAGTAGAAGTGAATAAGAAATGTTGCTGCCTTTAAGGTCTTCTCAATCAAGTGGAAAATGAAAATGTCAAGGAGGGTGTGCACGTATTAAGCTATGGTCTCTCAGCTCCAAATTCATGCTTCTATCCTCTACTTGATGATGCCTGGGCTTGAAGTCTGAAAACCACTTTTCTGCCTTTCCATCTGGCTCCCTATTAGTCCATGACTATTGGGGGTTCTAGAGGAAGACTCAAGGCTGGAAGAGAAGAAAGGACATTCTCCTTCTTTTCTGCTTCTTGTTGCCTTCCGGCAGGATTCGTGTCTGCTCCCTGCTCCTAACATGCTCTTTATCAGCATTGCCCCAGCCTTGCTTCTCCACCCAGCAGTGGCAAATAAGTTCATTCCTATGGCAGCTCGGGAATCTAGCTCACATTCTTTTTAATTCTTGCAGACTCAGCCTTATTGTGCATCTCTCAGAGATATCAGCATTAGTCAGTGTTCCATCCTCAGGGATCTGGGTCACAACCCCACAGGCTCATCCTCTCTGAGCTCAGAGAACCAGCACAAGCGGAATGATGTTGTCCCCTGAGAAGTCTAAGTTGCAGCTCAAATTTCAGACCTCTGCTCCAAGCTACTAATTTTTAAAATTTCCAGCCTCTTTTTTTGTTGTTGTTTCCTCAGCTCTACGGGTCATAGCCATTTCCTATAGTTGCAGCCTTCACAATATTTTAATGCTCTCTTTTTGCCTTTTTAGTTACCCAGCAAACAAATGCATCCTTAAGTTATTTCTGTTAAAATAACTGCAGTGCTGTCTGTGTCTTGATTGGGCCCCGACTAATAAAAAAATTGGTAACAGGAGCGATCCTGCAAAATAGATACTCACAGATGAGTCAAAAGGCAGGTACTTGGAAAGACAGGAAGTAAGATGTTTCCAAAGTCAAATGTCAAATTTATACAAAAAAAAAAGTGCAGTGAGTTTTGAATTTCTTGATGTGTCTCTTTATGTGTCTGCAAGTAAACAGACAACCAACAGAGTGGGAGAAAGTCTTTGCCATCTATAAAGCTGATAAAAGACTAATACCCAGAATCTACAAGGACTCAAACAAATTAGCAAGAGAAAAGCAAAAGATCCCATCAAAAAGTAGGCTAAGGACATGAAAAGACAATTCTCAAAAGGTATTGTCATACATTTTGATATACAAATGGCAAACAAATAAAAATTGCTCACTATCACTAATGATCAGATAAATGCAAATCAAAACCACAGTGCGATACCACCTTACTCCTGCAAGAATGGCCATAATCAAAAAATCAAAAAAATAATAAATGTTGATGGGGATGCAGTGAACAGGGAACACTTTTACACTGCTGGTGGGAATATAAACTAGTACAACCACTATTGGAAACCAGTGTGGAGATTCCTTAAAGAACTAAAAGTAGAACTACCATTTGATCCAGCAATCCCACTGCTGAATATTTACCCATAGGGGAAGAAGTCATTATACTAACAAGATACATGCATACACATGTTTATAACAGCACAATTCACAATTGCAAAAATATGGAACCAGCCCAAATGTCCATCAATCAAAATGGATAAAAAAGTCCATCAATCAATATGTGTGTGTGTGTAAATATATATATATATGTGTGTGTGTGTGTGTGTGTGTGTGTGTGCGTATACACACACACACACACACCATGGAATACTACTCAACCATAAAAAGAAACAAAATAATGGCTCACAGTGACCTGGATGGAATTGGAGACCATTATTCTAAGTGAAGTAACTCAGGAATGGTAAACCAAACATCTTAAGTTCTCACTTATAAGTGGAAGCTAAACTATGAGGATGCAAAGCCATAAGAATGATACAAGGGACTATGAGGACTGATCAATTAAAGTAAAATGATGAGAAAATATATAGTATTAGAACACCCATCAAAGGAAAACTGAAGTGACTATGTTAATGTCAGACTAAGCAGACTTTGTAATTTAAAATATTTCCAGGAATAAAGAAGAATAATAAAAAAGTGTCATTTCCTAAAGAAGATATAGCAAACTCAAATGAGCACGCACTTAAAAGCAGAGCTTCAGCATACGTGCAGCAGAAATGAATAAAGCCTAAAAGGAAAAACCAGACAAATCTGTAATTATAGTTGAAGAGTTCAAGACTGTTTTTTCAGAAGTTAATAGAACAAGTTGACTTTTAAAACATTTTATACTTCATTTTGAATAGTTAATATGGTTGTGCTATCTGAAAATTGACAAGTGGTACCTAATTAAATTTAAGATATTCTGTATAGCAAAAGAAACTATCAATGGCATAAACACACAACCTACTGAGTGAGAGAAAATATTTGTGAACTACACATCCAATAAAAGCCTAGTATCCAGAATCTATTAGGAACTTAAACAATTAATCAAGCAAAAAACCCAAATAATCTCATCAATAAATAGGCAAAGGATGTGAGCAGACACTTCTCAAAAGAAGACATACAAGTGGCCGACAAGCACATAAAAAAATGCTCGTCATCACTAATCATCAGAGAAATGCAAATAAAAACCAAAATGAGATACCATCTTACAACAATTATATGGCTTTTATTTAAAAGTCAAAAAATAACAGGCATTGGCAGGGCTGTGGAGAAAAAGGAATTAATATCACTGTTGCTGGGAATGTAAATCAGTCCATCCACTGTGGAGAGCAGTTTGAAGATATCTCAAAGAGCTGAGTCGAACTACCATTCAACCCAGCAATCTCACTACTGGCTATATACCCAAAGGAAAATAAATCATTCCACAAAAAGGGCATATGCACTCTTATGTTCATTGCAGTACTATTCACAATAGCAAAGACAGAGAATCAACCCAGGTGCCTATCAGTGGTGGATTGGATAATGAAAATGTGGTACAGATACACCATGGAATACTATGCAGCCATGAAGATGAATGAAATTATGTCCTTTGCAGCAACATAGATGCAACTGCAGGCCATTATCCTAAGTGAAGAAACAGAAACAGAAAGCAAATACCACATGTGCTTACTTATAAATGAGAACTGAACATTGGGTACACATAACACAAAGATGTGAACAATAGATACTGGGGAATAAAAGATGGGGGAGGGAAGGAGTGGGACAAGGGTTGAAAAACTCCCCATTGTGTACTGTGCTCACTTCCTGGATGAGGGGTCAATCATACTCCAAACATCAGGCAACATGCCTTTGTAACAAACCTGCGCATGGACCCCTGCTACCAGGAAGTGGGGGAATCCTTGGTCTTTAGTTATTTTGGGAGAAAGATTTCAGCCAAGAGACAATTTAGCCAAAACGAATTTATTAAAGGGAAAGAGCAGAAAGGTTATTTAAAGAGACAGTACACTCTGAAAGATGAGGCAGAGCAGGCTACTGAAACAGAATAAGCCAGCAGCCCCCGAGGGTTCTGCATTGGGTTTTTATGATGGTGGATTTTTTCTTGAAGTTCCCAACTCTGTCTTAAGTCTTCAACTTTTTTTTTTTTTTGTCTAGTTTTCCCACTTCTGCCTTAAGTCCCCTCCTTTTTCTTACCTAGTTCCCACCCCAAGCTTGTGGGATCCTCCCTTACTATTAATTGGTTCACATGCATGGCTCCAGTGTTAGATGTGAATTCTACCTAATGGCTGCATTGCTCATTACCGCCACCCCAGGATGGTTGTATAGAGGTCAAATCTATACTTATTTCACCTGTGTATCTCTTAGGAGTTTCTCCTTTGGCCTCTTCCTTCTTTATCAGCATGCCACTAGCTACATTCAGACAGATTGACTGCAGAGTGAGCGATTACTGGGCATCTTACGGGGCGTTCCTTCCTGCATAGGTATTTCCTCTGCTCTCTGCTCATATCTAGCATGCATATTTCTGGAGATCACTGAGGTGTGAGATTTTCCAGACCCCCTTTTTCTCAGGGGCTCATGTCTAGGTATCCAATCTGCCTACTCTAATACCCCCAGAATTTAAAATAAAAGGTGAAAAAGAAAAAAAGAATTAACTTACAAATTACAAAACAATTATGGTTATAGAAAATAAATGATATCGCCCTTGAAAATGTAAAAGTAAAAATGACAAAAACTGAAGGTGAAAGGAGAAGAGGAGAAACTGTGGGGTACTATCTATCTGACTGCATTTGCCATTATCCCCTCATTTATGTCCCATATTTCATTCATACTGAATTCTCTGAATGGCCTGTTTGCACATGCACTGATTGAAATACACTCTCTCATTAGTCTCCATTCTCTTCAGAAGCAAATAAAGACAGTGCCCATCCAAACACTAACAAATGGGAAAATCTATAGACAAAGGATTTCAAGTATACCAGGACCATTAAACATGATTAAATCGGCCGGGCGCAGTGGCTCACGCCTGTAATCCCAGCATTTTGGGAGGCCGAGGCGGGTGGATCACGAGGTCAGGAGATCGAGACAACAGTGAAACCCCGTCTCTACTAAAAATACAAAAAATTAGCCGGGCGCAGTGGCGGGCGCCTGTAGTCCCAGCTACTCGGGAGGCTGAGGCAGGAGAATGGCGTGAACCCAGGAGGCGGAGCTTGCAGTGAGCCGATAACGCGCCACTGCACTCCAGCCTGGGTGACAAAACGAGACTCCATCTCAAAAAAAACAAAACAAAACATGATTAAATCCTTCATTGTGAGATAGAGAATCAAGGTATGTTAACCTAAAACCATTAAATATTTACAAAACTTCCCTTGTTCAAATTCCTTGTCAAGTGCAGTATTTCAAAGTTTGTCCCCAAATTATTTGATACTTCTCTCTTCAAAGTTAAATCTACTTATTCTGTGAATGTGAGCTGGACTTGGTGGCTAGTGAACAAAGTATTTTGGAAGTAATGCTAAGTGACTTCCAAGGATAGTCATAGGATGTGACTTCCAAAATCGATTCTTCATAGAAAGACCCAAAGTCACAAAAGGCTTCAAAGTATACCTCAGTGTGATGGTTAATACTGAGTGTCAACTTGATTGGACTGAAGAATGCAAAGTATTGTTCCTGGGTGTGTCTGTGAGGGTGTTACCAAAGGTGGTTAACATTTGAGTCAGTGGACTGGGAAGGGTAGACCCACTCTCAATTTGGGTGGGAACAATCTAATCAGCTGCCAGCGTGGCCAGAAATAAAAGCAGGCAGAAGAACGTGAAAAGACTAGATTGCTTTAGTTTTCCAGGCTACATCTTTCTCCCATGCTAGATGCTTCCTGCCCTCAATCATTGGACTCCAAGTTCTTCAGCTCTGGAACTCGGATTGGCTTGCACAGACAGCCTATTGTGGGAGGTTGCCTTGTGATTGTGTGACTCAATACTCCTTAATACACTCCCCTTTATACATACAACTACCCTATTAGTTCTGTCCCTCTAGAGAACCCTGACTAATACACTTGGCGATATTGTGATTCTGGCTCCAGACTACTGCAATGAAACAAATGACTGCAATCAAGCGAGTCATATGAATGGTTTGGTTTCCCAGTGCATAAAGCTATATTTACACTATATTGTAGTGTATTAAGAATGCAATAG
Source organism: Gorilla gorilla gorilla (assembly GCF_029281585.2). NCBI lineage: Eukaryota > Metazoa > Chordata > Mammalia > Primates > Hominidae > Gorilla > Gorilla gorilla. The sequence goes on from NC_086017.1 coordinate 16,069,500, forward strand.
CATTATGTCTAAAACAGCAATGTAAATACCCTAATTGAAAACACTTTATTGCTAAAAAATGCTAATAATAATCTAAAAATATTAGTTTTCAATTTCACTTGAATTCTTACTACACAGTAAGAATATTGATGACTTGAACAGTACTATCAACCAGCTGTACCCAATTAATATTTATAGAATATTTCACTCAACTATAAGATAATTCACATTTTTAAAAATCAGCTTTTCTGAGTTCCACTTTGATGTTAATAGAATCTTTCTTATGCTTACTGTTCAAACGGCTTAACTTTTTTTATCCTTGGACTTTCAGGCATCTAGTTCTTTATATTTAAAGTGCAATTATTTTAGACAGCACATAGTTCTCACTTTTTAATATTATCTTATGATCTTCACCTCTTTGAAGGTGTGTGTATCTTATTTGTGTTTAATATAATTAATATTGTGATTGATTGGCATTTGCCTAACTTTTTTTCTCTTTGTTTTCTATTTGTCCCATCTGTTCTTAGTTCATCTTTCTATTTCCCTTCTTTCTTTTTGGGTTAACTATTTTTAAGTATTCTACTTAATCCCTTTATTAGCATTTTAGCTCTAGATGTTTGCATATTGTTAGAGGTTTCTACTGTGATTACAATATAAATCTATAATATTTTACAGTTCACTTAAATGTAATATATGTGTATACACTTAAATGTAATACATATACACACACACACATACATGGGTGAGTACATAGGTTCTCTTTTTTATATATATGGGGATAGGCCTTATGGGAGAGCTAACTCTTTTCTCACCCAAGTTTTCTTTGAGAAACCAAAATTAAAATTATTAAGTCATAAAAATAATTTCTTGGCTTTCATAACTGAAGAGTTCATTCAGTCGTGGCTGGATTCAAGAGCTTTATGACGTCATCACACCCTGAACTTGGTCACTCTTTCTGTGTCTTGGCTTTGATTTTCGTCTGTCTGCTTCAGACTCAGGCATATGTACAGCTGCATCGCCATCATATATATATAATAAATAATAAAACCTATGTACTCACTCAATAGGTTCATCTTGGCTGCTACCCAGAAAAGTCGATGCACTGATAGCAGCAGGTTTTTGCAAAAAGAAATTTAAACAATGTGGAGCCAGCTAAGTGGAAGAACAGGAGTTTTATTATTACTCAAATCAGCCTCCCTGAAAATTCAGAGCTAGAGTTTTTGAAGGATAGTTTGGCAAGCAGGGGGCTAGGGAATGGAGAATGCTGATTGTTTCTGTTGGAGAAGAAATCATGGGAAGTCAGAGCCTGTTTTCTTGTGCTGAGTCAGTTCCTGGGTGGGGGCTACAAGACCAGATAAGCCAGTTCAACTGTCTGGGTGCTGCCAGCTGGTCCATCAGAAAGGAGGGTCTCAAAAATACTTCAAACATCAATCTTAGGTTTTACAATGGTGATGTTATCTATAGGAGCAATTGGGGAGCTCAGGAATCTTGTGACTTCTGGCTGCATGACTCCCCTGCACCATTTATAATCTTGGGGCTAATTTGCTAGTTTTACAAAGGTGGTCTTGTCCACAAGCAAGGAAGGGGTTTGTTTCAGAAAGGGGCTGTTATCATCTTTGTTTCTTTTGCTTTTTTAAAAGAATGTCAACTTTTATTTTACATTCAGGGGGTACATGTGCAGGTTTGTTACATAGGTATATTGTATGATGCTGAAGTTTGGGGTACAATTGTACCTGTCACCCAGGAAGTGAGCATAGTACCCAACAGTTAGATTTTCCACCCTTCCCCACTTCCTCTTCTAGTGCTCTTCAGTGTCTGTTATTGCCATCTTTATGTACATGAGTACCCAGTGTTTAGCTCCCACTTATAAGTGAGAACATGTAGTATTTTGTTTTCTGTTCTCGTGTTAATTAATTTAGGATAATGGCCTTCAGCTGCATCCATATTGCTGCTAAGGACATTATTTCTTTCTGTTTATGGCTGTTTAGTATTCCACCATGTATACGTACAATATTTTATTTTTCTTATGCACCATTGATGAGCACCTAGATTGATTCCATTTTTTTTTTTTTTTTTTTTTTGCTATTGTGAATAGTGCCATGATGAACATACAAGTGCATGTGTCTTTTGGGTGGAGTGATTTCCTTTCTTTTGGATATGCACTCAGCAATGGGATTGGTGAGTCAAATGGTAGTTCTGTTTTAAGTTCTTTGAGAAATGTCCAAACTGCTTCCCACAGTGGCTGAACTAATTTGTGTTCCCACCAACAGTGTATAAGCGTTTCTTTTTCTCTGCATCCTCATCAGCATCTGTTGTTTTTCTACTTTTTAATGATAGCCATTCTGACAGGTGTGAGATGGTATTTCATTTTGGTTTTGGCTTGCATTTCTCTGGTGATTAGAGATGTTGAGCATTTTCTCATGTTTGTTGGTCACTTGTATGTCTCCTTTTGAGAAGTGTCTGTTCATGTCCTTTGCCCACTTTTTAATGGGGTTGTTTTTTGCTTATTCAACTGATTAAGATTCTTATAGATTCTGGATATTATGCATTTATCAGATGCTTAGTTTGTGAATATTTTCTCTCTTTCTGTAGCTTGTCTATTTACATTGTTGATCTTTTGTTTTGCAGAAACTCTTTAGTTTAATTAGTTCCCACTTGTCAATTTTTGGGTTTATTACCATTTTTTTGAAGACGTACCATAAATTCTTTCCCAAGGCTGACATCCAGAATGGTGTTTTCTATATTTTCTTCCAGGATTCTTACAGTTTGAGGTTTTACATTTAAATCTTTAATTCATCATGAGTTAATTTTAGCTAGCAAAGATGGTCTTATGTGGAAGAAACCTCACAAGTAGCAGCCCTCAGAAAGAATGTATGGTAAATTTTCTTTCATACCTTTAAAGGTGTCAGACTCTTATTTAATCTTTCCTGGATTTGGACAAGAGAAGGACTGGCTGCATTAAGGCAAATTCTCTACAGATGCAAATCTCCTCTACAAAAGACAGCTTTGCAAGGCAACTTCTGTTTGCTGGCCCCGATAGCCGTCTCAAAATATGTCAAAGAAAGAATTATACTGTGGAGTGAAATATGTTTATTTCCTTCACATCTACTTATTAATTTTGTGGTAATATTCGCCAAGTTTCTCTTTTATTATTAGGAAGCAGGGTTTTCTCATTTTACAACGAGGGGCAGGATTTATTCACCCTTAGGTGCATAGGTAAAACAAGATACAATCCTATTTGGTCAGTATGTTCCATTTCTATTGCTTTTGGTTCAGGGTTGGGAATGTGACACAAGGCAAGTAAAGCAGAGGTCATCTCGGTACATTTTTTTGACATGCCTGTGAAAGAGAAGCTCTTCTGTGGCTGGTGATGCAGCTGTACATGTGCCTGAGCCTGAAGCAGACAAATGAAAATCAAAGCCAGGACATAGAAGGAGTGACTAAGTTCAGGTCCCAGTGACATCATGCAAGGTCTTGAATCCAGCCACAACTGAATGAACATTTCAGTTATGAAGGCCGAGAAATTAGTTGTATGGCTTAATAATTTTAAGTTCAGTTTCTCAAAGAAAACTTGGGTGAGAAAAAACTAGCATAATGCCTGTTCTCCCACACCACCTGTCCCCAACCCTGCTATTCCTAGTTCATGAGCTCTGGCCCTTTGAGAGCTTAGCATGGTCACTGCTGAATGATGGCTCAATCAGCAGCAGGAGAGACAGTCCTCCAAAGAGTACTTGGCCTGTGGGCAACAGATTAAAATAAAAAATAAATTGTGATGCGAACACTTCTCATGAGAACTCTTAGAAATAGCAGGAAAGATGCTGAGAGGGGGCTGATGGCTAATGATCACATAGGCAGAGCTAAATACTCTGGGAATCTGAGCATTGGTGCTATATGACCTCATTTGTATTGAATAACAGTTCACCTGGAATATTTGAGTTACCTAAACCATAGGGTGTAGTCAGCAAGAGGCAAAGTTAGAATCGTCATTCTAAAGAGTGAGAATAGTGTTGACAGATAAAAGCATGAGAAAACATGATGTATGTGGGTAATAGCGTATTGTTGGGTATGAACAGAGCAGAGATTATGCTTTTAGGGGAAGAGGGTGTAACATTAGAGATAGATGGAGCTAGCTCATTTTTTGTTTATTAAATATTAATGCCTACACTGCACTCTTTAGCCTGATATCCAAGATCCATTTTCATATCATGTCTCCCCTTCAAACTTCTCTACATCCAAACTCTTCTTTCTCCACTGAGCTGATGTATTTCTTCCTTCCAGTTTTTGCTCAAAACTATTCTCCCCACCTGGACTGTCCTCCTCTGGCAGTTGCACCCATTCCATCTGCCAGATGCTAATGATGAATTGCTTTGCATAATAATTTATCTATTTAAAGTGCATCCACATTATCTTACCAAAATAATCTGTAAGTTCACTGAGGGGCAAAGGAGAGAACATTATGCTCCTCACTTTCTACCTCTCAACAGAGCTGATGTAGTCCAGAGAATGTAGTTTCCAATGAGCAAAAGTTTGAGGGTATAAGATCCGAGCATATCAGCTTGTGGATTTCCTTCAGCTTTTTATGTTCTTAGGGAATCCTGGGATCAGGCCATACACCTGGATGTCATACCTTCTTTAAATGGATTTGGAAGATATCACTTTGATCACCCTCTGGAAACAGACATCTTTGCTCTCAACACCTCAGTAGGTCCTGGAAAGATCTCAAAGCCTCCCTGTCTCTGTTAAGTGGCACCAGCTGCAAGGCTTTCAGAGACTAGCAGCTGTGGAAAGAGAGGTTCCATGGTGGGAAGTTTGTGGCACCTGCTACTGATTATATCGGGTCACAGGGTTTCCCAGGAGTAGTGGTTTTGTTTATTTTCTTCCCCAACCTGCAAAAGCATTACATTCCTCCTAGCAGCTTTGCAGTTGACTCAGCTGTGTGACCTGCTAACAATCCCCAGAGCTATCTTCCCCTGGGGAAGTTGAACCTTAGCACACAACTGAACACACAGAGAAAGGGCACTTAGTGAGATGAAGTTCCACTGACTAGATACTCATAAGCTCTCATCACAAAGAGCAGGGGTCTTGATTTTTCTAGCTTCTGAAATGTATAGAGCCATTTTAGAAATTGCATGTTTCGTTTTTGTGAGAGAGTTTACCTCCTCAAATTTAAATACTAGAAAGACTATCTAATAGCCCCCCTCATCTTTAAATACTAGAAAGACTAATAGCCTAATCACATGAAGTATCAAAAGGGAACTGACTGGCACCTTGATGGATAAGAATGATGTAGATGATTGTTTACCAAATTATGTACTTTGGATAACTAGTTCTGCAGAAGGCTAATAGGTGTTACAGGAGAATGGGCTTCTGTGATCCAACAGGTTAGAGAATTTCTGAGTTTTCTTTTTTTTTAACCATAAGATTTCTCAGAGCCTGTAATTTACTTATGTGCCTGGCAAATCTCCAAAAGATGGCTATAGAGTACAGCATTTGCCAAATTACTTGACTACACAAAACTTTCCATGAAGAAATACAAATTCTCACCTTCCTGGAATGGACATTTCTGGGGAAAGCTATTTTAGATCTTCTCATGAGCAGGAAAAGGGGAGATAAATTATAGTTTCCTTGCTAATGAAGTCATCCTAAGTGTTCTTAGGCTGGTTCCACAACTTTAAACAAACTGACCATTTCTGTTTCTATATATGTATCTACATATGCATTCATTTATTCATTCAATAAAAATCCATGATGGTAGACACTTACTATATTGAGCCTCCCCTTTCTTCTAGGTCCATTAGAAGTCCTCTCTATGATATACACTGTGACTCTGTTACCTCTAGTTATGTAGTTCTCCTCCATGTCTTACAGGAAGATCTGTAGCAGAGCCTTATAACTTTCTCTAAATGAAAAATTTCATGGATCTCTCTACATGACAGTTTTATTTTTATGATCTGTTAGTTGAGTACTACATAAGAACAAGATTTTACGAATTTATTAAAATACTACATTTGTATTTATTCTTAACAGCATGCTAAAATTCTGTTTCATGTCTGTATGAAACATAGCAGCACTTCAGGTTGCAGACAGTACTTTTTGCACATGTAGATTAAATAACCTGTTGCAATAACTCCAGTGTCCCTAAAAGCTCTTCAACCCACCTAATGAAACACATTGCTCTAGAGAATTGTTTAATAAATGAGAGAGACCTGAGTTCAAATCTGAACTTAGCCATTGACAAACTGGATGACTCAATAAATTAATTTCTCTAAGCCTCATTTATGAAGATTATTTGAGAATTAGATAAGTTCACACAAACAGGGACAATGCTTGACAGGTGGTAGATTCCCTTACCTTCCCTTTCATTGAACTCAGACATAAAGCTGTAGTCAGAAAACACATTTTGAGACAAAAGTGCCATTATTGTGTAGTTGTCTTTTCATGCTGTAGTTCCAAAGCAAATGTAAAAAGGGATAATTCTCATAATTATTGATATTCTGAATTTTAAAATGACATGAAGTTAGACAAATTATATTAAGGTCTTTGTGCCAGACATTGTTCTAAGTGCTTTACATAGCTTAATTCATTTGATCCTCACAAGCATCTTACGGAAAACTAAGGCAAATGGCTTCCAAAATGTGCCAAGTTTCTATATCTGGAAGTTGGTGGACTTAGCTTTCAAATAAAAAGTTTGATTCCAGCGCCATGTTCTTCTGTTTTTGGACACACACAAAAAAACAGAACTATGTGAAGGGTTTCTGTGCTCTCAGGTCCTGTGTCAGGTGAACATTTAAAAACCCTGTTAGTTATTTGCCTAAGAATAGTTATCCTATCATTAGGAAATTAATATATGTATTTAATTTTGCCAACCCCATTGCTATACCAACATATGAAAATTGCTGAATCATGCTGAGAAATAGTCATTTTCAGCTATATTAAAGTTGACTAATGAACTTTCCTAAACATCTGAATGTATTACTCTAGTAAGACATTTCAGTGTTTTAAATAGCTGTTAGAAACAGTAAGTTTTCTATGAAGACCTGCGTTAAGAAATAACAAAGTTGGGAGATACTCAAAGGTCATCTTGTTTATTCTTCTGAGTGTAAGCAGCAAAATTTATTCAGCACCCATTATTTCACTGCATTTAAGACTCTACGACTATGCTTCCAAGACTGTGACAGTTACTGGAGACACAAGAAGAAGAAAAAATTCTTTGACCTTGCAGAAAGATTGAGGAGGAACAGGTCACCTGGCCTTGCTAATGGAAACATGTGCAAGGAGCTTATCAAGATTGGGGAATACAGGTATATCATAAAGTAGTTCAAAATAGAATAGACTTCACAATTTCATTTGATAACTGATAAAAGCATATGATGACTACACAGGTTGAGAATCCCTAATCCAAAAATCTGAAACCTGAAATGCTCCAAAATCTGAAACTTTTTGAATCCTGGCATGATGCCACAAATGGAAAATTCTACCCCTGACCTCACAGTCAAAATGCAGGCAACAGCACAGCTTGTTCAGTTTCCCCAAGGGAAAAAAAACACCTTCATCTGTGATATATCTATGCCGCATCAGCCCAGGTTTCCCCATGGAAATACATCCACAAAGGATACTAAAATGGCATGTGTGCAGGCCAGACACACTAGTGGTAGGTTCCCCACAATGCCCTACATGGGGCCAAGATCTGTGTGCATTACTCATTTTGTTTTGCTTGTTCTCTGTGATAAAAGATATTGCTGAAAAGGTAAACAGGCCTGCAGATACCCCTATTAGTAACAGTGATTTTAAAAAGGGGAAGCATTTATGTCTATCTATAGAACAGAAAGTCAAGCTGTTGGAGAACAACTGGACAGCAGTGTCAATCTGAAATGCCTTACAGTAGAGTATGGTGTTGGAGTGGCTATTGCACATGACCTGAAGAAAGAGAAGGACAAACCGTTGAAGTTTTATGCTGAAAGTGATGAACATAAGTTAAAAAACATTTTTTAAAATACTCTGTATAGCTAAAAATGAAGATCTCAATTGTGTATTGAAATGTCAGAGTCAATGGTGAACACATGCCACTTAAGAGCATGCTGATCATGAAACAGACAAAGATATATTATAATGAACTGAAAATTGAAAGGAACTAAATATTCAACAGGCTGAGTGCAGAAATTTAGTAAAATATGTGGCATTAATTTTTAAAAATTTTTGTTGATAAAGTATCTGCTGATCATGAATCAGTGAAGAATTTCACTGACAAGTTTACCAAAGTCATTGTCGATGAAATCTGATGCCAGAACAACTCTATAATGCTGATGAAACATCACTGTTTTGGCATTATTGCTTCAGAAAGATACCAAGTTTAGCAGATGAGACAGTCCCAATAAGAATTATGGATGTCAAGGAGAGAATAACTATGCTGGGATGTGCGAATGCAGCAGACAGACATAAACATAAACTTGCTGTGATAGACAAAAGCTTGCAGGCCTCACTGCTTTCATGTAGTAAGTGTGTTGCCAGTCCATTTTTTATGCTAACAAATAGACAAATATTATCAGGGATATATTTTCTGATTGGTTTCACAAATGCTTTGTAGCAGTGGCTCATGTTCACTGCAGGGAAGGTGGACTGAATGATGACTGCAATATTTTGTTCTCCCTTGACAACTATTCTGCTCCTCTTCCAGCTGAAATTCTCATTAAAACAAATGTTTATGTCATATACTTTTCCTCAAACGTGACTATTAAGTCATGTGACCAGGATCTCCTTAGAGCAATGAAAAGTAAACATAAAAGTATTTTCTTGAACACCATGCTAGCAGCAGTGAACAGAGAGGCATGGGTCTGGAATGTTTTCAAAAGGACTTTAGCATGAAGGATGCCACATATACCATTGCCAGTGCTTGGAACACAGTGACTGAGGACACAGTTGTGCATGTCTGGCACAACCTCTGCCTTGTGACTATGTTCAGTGATGATGAACAAGGTACTAACTTTGAAGAATTCCATACATCACGTGACGAAAAAAAATGATGTCTAACCTCCTTACAAAAGCACAAAATACACCTTCAGAGTCCATCAGTAAGGCGGAAGAAGTGAATATTGAAGAACTTGTTTAACATTGATAATGAGACTTCAGTTGTTCATTCATTCACTGATGGTGACATAGCCAATATGCTTTTGAATCTAGATGATCGTAATAATAGCAATGATAAAAATGACTTTATTAACACTGCAGAAAAAGTGCCTATAGACAACATAGGAAAAATGTGTGATGGACCTGTTGAAGGATTAGAGCAGCATAGAATTGTAACAGAATAAGAAGTCATGTCAGTTTATAAAATCAGAGAGTCTTCTAAGACAAAACTGTTGTTACTAAGACAGATGAGTCTGGAAGAAGCATTTTAAAGTGCCATCCAGCAGAATGCCTCCTCATCCCTATGTGATACACTTTCTGGTCCCTCAGCTATTTCTGATGTTTTCCCAGCTAAAAAAATAAAATAAAATAATAAAGTATACAGTAACCTTTTAAATTTAAAAAAAAAAACACTGTAAGTGGAGAAAAAAGCCTGCCATCATTTATTGTTTTTATTTTATTTTATTATTATTAAACTTTAAGTTTTAGGGTACATGTGCACAATGTGCAGGTCAGTTACATATGTATACATGTGCCATGCTGGTGTGCTGCACCCATTAACTCATCATTTAGCATTAGGTATATCTCCTAAAGCTATCCCTCCCCCCTCCCCCCCACCCCACAACAGTCCCCAGAGTGTGATGTTCCCCTTCCTGTGTCCATGTGTTCTCATTGTTCCATTCCCACCTATGAGTGAGAACATGAGGTGTTTGGTTTTTTGTTCTTGCAATAGTTTACTGAGAATGATGATTTCCAATTTCATCCATGTCCCTACAAAGGACATGAGCTCATCATTTATTATGGCTGCATAGTATTCCATGGTGTATATGTGCTGCATTTTCTTAATCCAGTCTATCATTGTTGGACATTTGGGTTGGTTCCAAGTCTTTGCTATTGTGAATAGTGCCACAATAAACATACATGTGCATGTGTCTTTATAGCAGCATGATTTATAGTCCTTTGGGTATATACCCAGTAATGGGATGGCTGGATCAAATGGTATTTCTAGTTCTAGATCCCTGAGGAATCACCACACTGACTTCCACAATGGTTGAACTAGTTTACAGTCCCACCAACAGTGTAAAAGTGTTCCTATCTCTCCACATCCTCTCCAGCACCTGTTGTTTCCTGACTTTTTAATGATTGCCATTCTAACTGGAGTGCGATGGTACCTCATTGTGGTTTTGATTTGCATTTCTCTGATGGCCAGTGATGGTGAGCATTTTTTCATGTGTTTTTTGGCTGCATAAATGTCTTCTTTTGAGAAGTGTCTGTTCATGTCCTTCACCCACTTTTTGATGGGGTTGTTTGTTTTTTTCTTGTAAATTTGTTTGAGTTCATTGTAGATTCTGGATATTAGCCCTTTGTCAGATGAGTAGGTTGCGAAAATTTTCTCCCATTTTGTAGGTTGCCTATTCACTCTGATGGTAGTTTCTTTTGCTGTGCAGAAGCTCTTTAGTTTAATTAGATCCCATTTGTCAATTTTGGCTTTTGTTGCCATTGCTTTTGGTGTTTTAGACGTGAAGTCCTTCCCTATGCCTATGTCCTGAATGGTAATGCCTAGGTTTTCTTATAGGGTTTTTATGGTTTTAGGTCTAACATTTAAGTCTTTAATCCATCTTGAATTAATTTTTGTATAAGGTGTAAGGAAGGGATCCAGTTTCAGCTTTCTACATATGGCTAGCCAGTTTTCCCAGCACCATTTATTAAATAGGGAATCCTTTCCCCATTGCTTGTTTTTCTCAGGTTTGTCAAAGATCAAATAGTTGTAGATATGCGGCATTATTTCTGAGGGCTCTGTTCTGTTCCATTGATCTATATCTCTGTTTTGGTACCAGTACCATGCTGTTTTGGTTACTGTAGCCTTGTAGTATAGTTTGAAGTCAGGTAGTGTGATGCCTCCAGCTTTGTTCTTTTGGCTCAGGATTGACTTGGCAATGCGGGCTCTTTTTTGGTTCCATATGAACTTTAAAGTAGTATTTTCCAATTCTGTGAAGAAAGTGATTGGTAGCTTGATGGGGATGGCATTGAATCTATAAATTACCCTGGGCAGTATGGCCATTTTCACAATATTGATTCTTCCTACCCATGAACATGAAATGTTCTTCCATTTGTTTGTATCCTCTTTTACTTCATTGAGCAGTGGTTTGTAGTTCTCCTTGAAGAGGTCCTTCACATCCCTTGTAAGTTAGATTCCTAGGTATTTTATTCTCTTTGAAGCAATTGTGAATGGGAGTTCACTCATGATTTGGCTCTCTGTTAGTCTGTTATTGGTGTATAAGAATGCTTGTGATTTTTGTACATTGATTTTGTATGCTGAGACTTTGCTGAAGTTGCTTATCAGCTTAAGGAGATTTTGGGCTGAGACAGTGCGGTTTTCTAGATATACAATCATGTCATCTGCAAACAGGGACAATTTGACTTCCTCTTTTCCTAATTGAATATCTTTATTTCCTTCTCCTGCCTAATTGCCCTGGCCAGAACTTCCAACACTATGTTGAATAGGAGTGGTGACAGAGGGCATACCTGTCTTGTGCCAGTTTTCAAAGGGAATGCTTCCAGTTTTTGCCCATTCAGTATGATATTGGCTGTGGGTTTGTCATAGATAGCTCTTATTATTTTGAGATACGTCCCATCAATACCTAATTTATTGAGAGTTTTTAGCAGGAAGGGCTGTTGAATTTTGTCAAAGGCCTTTTCTGCATCTATTGAGATAATCATGTGGTTTTTGTCTTTGGTTCTGTTTATATGATGGATTATGTTTATTGATTTGCATATGTTGAACCAGGCTTGCATCCCAGGGATGAAGCCCACTTGATCATGGTGGATAAGCTTTTTGATGTGCTGCTGGATTCGGTTTGCCAGTATTTAATTGAGGATTTTTGCATCAATGTTCATCAAGGATATTGGTCTAAAATTCTCTTTTTTGGTTGTGTCTCTGCCAGGCTTTGGTATCAGGATGATGCTGGCCTCATAAAATGAGTTAGGGAGGATTCCCTCTTTTTCTATTGATTGGAATAGTTTCAGAAGGAATGGTACCAGTTCCTCCTTGTACCTCTGGTAGAATTCGGTTGTGAATCCATCTGGTCCTGGACTCTTTTTGGTTGGTAAGCTATTGATTATTGCCACAATTTCAGAGCCTGTTATTGGTCTATTCAGAGATTCAACTTCTTCCTGGTTTAGTCTTGGGAGGGTGTATGTGTCCAGGAATTTAACCATTTCTTCTAGATTTTCTAGTTTATTTGCATAGAGGTGTTTGTAGTATTCTCTGATGGTAGTTTGTATTTCTGTGGGATTGGTGGTGATATCCCCTTTATCATTTTGTATTGCGTCTATTTGATTCTTCTCTCTTTTCTTCATTATTAGTCTTGCTCTCGATCTATCGATTTTGTTGATCCTTTCAAAAAATCAGGTCCTGGATTCATTAATTTTTTGATGGGTTTTTTGTGTCTCTATTTCTTTTAATTCTGCTCTGATTTATTTCTTGCCTTCTGCTAGCTTTTGAATGTGTTTGCTCTTGCTTTTCTAGTTCTTTTAATTGTGATGTTAGGGTGTCCATTTTGGATCTTTCCTGCTTTCTCTTGTCGGCATTTAGTGCTATAAATTTCCCTCTACACACTGCTTTGAATGCGTCCCAGAGATTCTGGTATGTTGTGTCTTTGTTCTCGTTGGTTTCAAAGAACATCTTTATTTCTGCCTTCATTTCGTTATGTACCCAGTACTCATTCAGGAGCAGGTTGTTCAGTTTCCATGTAGTTGAGCAGTTTTGAGTGAGTTTCTTAATCCTGAGTTCTAGTTTGATTGTACTGTGGTCTGAGAGAGAGTTTGTGCTCTTTTACATTTGCTGAGGAGAGCTTTACTTCCAACTGTCTGGTCAATTTTGGAATAGGTGTGGTGCGGTGCTGAAAAAAATGTATATTCTGTTGATTTGGGGTGGACAGTTCTGTAGATGTCTATTAGGTCTGCCTGGTGCAGAGCTGAGTTCAATTCCTGGGTATCCTTGTTGACTTTCTGTCTCGTTGATCTGTCTAATGTTGACAGTGGGGTGTTAAAGTCTCCCATTATTATTGTGTGGGAGTCTAAGTCTCTTTGTAGGTCACTCAGGACTTGCTTTATGAATCTGGGTGCTGCTGTATTGGGTGCATATATATTTAGGATAGTTAGCTCTTCTTGTTGAATTGATCCCTTTACCATTATGTAATGGCCTTCTTTGTCTCTTTTGATCTTTGTTGGTTTAAAGTCTGTTTTATCAGAGACTAGGATTGCAACCCCTGCCTTTTTTTGTTTTCCATTTGCTTGGGAGATCTTCCTCCATCCTTTTATTTTGAGCCTATGTGTGTCTCTGCACGTGAGATGGGTTTCCTGAACACAGCCCACTGATGGGTCTTGACTGTTTATCCAATTTGCCAGTCTGTGTCTCTTAATTGGATCATTTAGTCCATTTACATTTAAAGTTAATATTGTTATGTGTGAATTTGATCCTGTCATTATGATGTTAGCTGGTTATTTTGCTTGTTTGTTAGTTGATGCAGTTTCTTCCTAGCCTTGATGGTCTTTACAATTTGGCATGATTTTGCAGTGGCTGGTACCGGTTGTTCCTTTCCATGTTTAGTGCTTCCTTCAGGAGCTCTTTTCGGGCAGGCCTGGTGGTGATCAAATCTCTCAGCATTTGCTTGTCCTTAAAGTATTTTATTTCTCTTTCACTTATGAAGCTTAGTTTGGCTGGATATGAAATTCTGGGTTGAAAATTCTTTTCTTTAAGAATGTTAAATATTGGCCCCCACTCTCTTCTGGCTTGTAGAGTTTCTGCTGAGAGATCTGCTGTTAGTCTGATGGGCTTCCCTTTGTGGGTAACCCAACCTTTCTCTCTGGCTGCCCTTAACATTTTTTCCTTCATTTCACCTTTGGTGAATCTGACAATTATGTGTCTTGGAGTTGCTCTTCTCGAGGAGTACCTTTGTGACGTTCTCTGTATTTCCTGAATCTGAATGTTGGCCTGCCTTGCTAGATTGGGGAAGTTCTCCTGGATAATATCCTGCAGAGTGTTTTCCAACTTGGTTCCATTCTCCCCGTCACTTTCAGGTACACCAATCAGACGGAGATTTGGTCTTTTCACATAGTCCCATATTTCTTGGAGGCTTTGTTCATTTCTTTTTATTCTTTTTTCTCTAAACTTCCCTTCTCACTTCATTTCATTCATTTCATTCATTTCATCTTCCATCACTGATACCCTTTCTTCCAGTTGATCGCATCGGCTCCTGAGGCTTCTGCATTCTTCACGTAGTTCTTGAGCCTTGGCTTTCAGCTCCATCAGCTCCTTCAAGCACTTCTCTGTATTGGTTATTCTAGTTATACATTATTCTAAATTTTTTTCAAAGTTTTAAGCTTCTTTGCCTTTAGTTTGAATTTCCTCCTGTAGCTCGGTGTAGTTTGATCATCTGAAGCCTTCTTCTCTCAACTCGTCAAAGTCATTCTCCATCCAGCTTTGTTCCATTGCTGGTGAGGAACTGCGTTCCTCTGGAGGAGGAGAGGCACTCTGCTTTTTAGAGTTTCCAGTTTTTCTGCTCTGTTTTTTCCCCATGTTTGTGGTTTTATCTACTTTTGGTCTTTGATGATGGTGATGTACAGATGGGTTTTTGGTGTGGATGTCCTTTCTGTTTGTTAGTTTTCCTTCTAACAGACAGGACCCTCAGCTGCAGGTCTGTTGGAGTTTGCTAGAGGTCCACTCCAGACCCTGTTTGCCTGGGTACCAGCAGTGGTGGCTGCAGAATAACAGATTTTCTTGAACCGGGAATGCTGCTGTCTGATCGTTCCTCTGGAAGTTTTGTCTCAGAGGAATACCCGGCCATGTGAGGTGTCAGTCTGCGCCTACTGGGGGGGTGCCTCCCAGTTAGGCTGCTCAGGGGTCAGGGGTCAGGGACCCACTTGAGGAGGCAGTCTGCCCATTCTCAGATCTCCAGCTGCATGCTGGGAGAACCACTGCTCTCTTCAAAGCTGTCAGACAGGGACATTTAAGTCTGCAGAGGTTACTGCTGTCTTTTTGTTTGTCTGTGTCCTGTCCCCAGAGGTGGAGCCTACAGAAGCAGGCAGGCCTCCTTGAGCTGTGGTGGGCTCCACCCAGTTCGAGCTTCCAGGCTGCTTTGTTTACCTAAGCAAGCCTGGGATATGGCGGGCACCCCTCCCCCAGCCTCGCTGCCACCTTGCAGTTTGATCTCAGACTGCTGTGCTAGCAATCAGTGAGACTCTGTGGGCGTAGGACCCTGCGAGCCATGTGCTGGATATAATCTCCTGGTGCGCCGTTTTTTAAGCCTGTCAGAAAAGCACAGTATTAGGGTGGGAGTGGCCCGATTTTCCAGGTGCTGTCTGTCACCCCTTTCTTTGACTAGGAAAGGGAACTCCCTGACCCCTTGCGCTTCCCGAGTGAGGCAATGCCTCGCCCTGCTTTGGCTCATGCATGTTGTGCTGCACCCCCTGTCCTGTGCCCACTGTCTGGCACTCCCTAGTGAGATGAACCCGGTACCTCAGATGGAAATGCAGAAATCACCCGTCTTCTGCATCGCTCACGCTGGGAGCTGTAGATGGGAGCTGTTCCTATTCGGCCATCTTGGCTCCAGCCTCCCATTTATTGTTGCTATTGTTTAACAGCTGATACAGGTATTCTGATGATGCTAATGTACTGCTTAGTTACCTTGAACACATTTTTTGCCATAATAACAGTATGTCATATTTTTGCTGTTAAGTACTTATATGTGAATAAATGTAAGAAAATGATTGCTCATCAGGAGCATACAAATTGAAAGTCAGGAATGATGGTGATGCCAACCAACCAATCGTCCACATTGGCGGCTTAGCGACACCTTTGCTTTCTGATGATTTAATGTACACAAACTTTGTTTCATGCCCAAATAGCAACACCTTTGCTTTCTGATGATTTAATGTACACTAACTTTGTTTCATGCCCAAAATTATTTAAAATATTGTATAAAATTACCTTCATGCTGTGTGTATATGGTATATATGAAACATAAATGAATTCACGTTTGAGTTTCATCCCCAAGATATCTCATTATGTACACGAAAATATTCCAAAACCAGAAAACGTCCAAAATCTAAAATACTTCTAGTCCCAAGCTTTTTGGGTAATGAATGCTTAACCTGTAATTATTTAATATAAATTAATGAAATATATTTCTGAGCATCGTCACACTCTTTCTTGAAATTATTACTGGTGGTTTCAGATCTCTATTCTCATGAACATGCTAATACAGCAGCTAATCACACTTGCTGTGGAGTTGGATGACATGAGCTTGAATTCAGTTCCATCAGCTAGTAGCTCTCTAACCTTGCACAAGTTACTTAGCCCCTCCAAGCCTAGGTACCATCTTCTATAAAATGAAGGTAACAGGGGAGATTAACCATGTAAAATTACTTGCAGCTACTGGTATTACTGTTGTCCAGAGTGAAATAATGAAGTGTGAAACTGACAAAAACGCATTTTTACATTCAAATTTAAGCTTTTTAAAAAATGCTGTAACAAAGGAAGTAGAGATTTTTGATGATCAGTTCAAGCATGCATTTGAGAATGTCTGGGCACTTCTCCCACTGATACTAGTCAGATCAATGTGGTTAATACTTCATGTAATTGCAAATTGCATTGTTCAGTGTTCACTAGTCAGAATGACTATGTGAAATAAGTCTTAGAATGGGCAGAGAAAGAGGCTCTTTCTTCTGAGGTACTGTGTTAGCTGGCCTGGGATTAAAGCAATCATGAAGCAAGCCTGTTGCCTAGGTTGCTCTCCCCACCCTTACCATGGTCCAGTCCATCTGCTTTGAGAGATCAGAACAGAGTCAACAATTTTTAGCAACATGTTTTCTTGTCCTTGCTGGCTTTGTTTTAGTTTGAAGTACACAAATTTGGGGTACCATTTCTATTTAGATAATTGAACTTGAATACTTAATGCTGGTTGCTAAGTCTACCAAACATTCTCACCAAAAAAGGAAAGGGAGTAATTCAAACCATTTAGGAATTTGGGGCTGTAATGATGCAAGTGTGGCTATCGGTTTTCTTTCTTTAAAATAAAATTGGCAGCTTAAATAATGGAGTCAAATTGACCAGATGTTTTGCACTTGGTTAAATGCATTCCAATTAACCAATCAGTACGAATAACTGATTAGATCTTTTGCTAAAGAATTCCCATTAAGCAAATAACAACAATGGCAACAACAACAACAACAAAACAGTTCAAACAAGTTTCTTTTGCTTTCTACTTGCTGAAATGAGAGAACCTGCAAAGGGAGAATCCATGTTAGATGAATCTCTACCCTGAGTTTTTATGTAGTTTCCAGCTGACCTAAGCATTAGCCTAGAATAAGTTTGAAATTTTTGTTTAAAAAAGAAAGTTTCAAATGGCTGAAGACAATATCCTAATAGCTTTGGTAATGACGGCATGTGCATCTTTTTACATTGTGCACTATAGATATGAAAATTAGATGCACTACGTCTTAAATATGAATATCATGTTTTAGTTTTTGTACAAATTCTCATTTATATAAGGGGGTTTATTAGGAAGAATTGGCTCACCTGATTACAAGGCAAAGTCCCACAATAAGCCATCTGCAAAATGGGGAAAGAAGGAAGCTGGTAGCATAGCTCCGTCCGAGTCCAAAAGTTTCAAAACTAGGGAAGCTGACAGTGCGGTCCTTACCCTGAGGCTGAAGGCCTGAGAGCCCCTGGGAGGTTGCTGATGCTAGTCCCAGAGTCCAAAGGACAAAGTACTTGGAGTCTAATGTCCAAGGGCAGGAGGAAAGGAAGCCAAGCATCTGGCATGGCACAGGAAGAAAAAAGCAAGCAGACTCAGCAGGCAATTTAATTACTCCCCTTCTTCTGCCTGCTTTGTTCCAGTCACACTGGAAGCTGGTTGGATGGTGTCCACTCACACTGAGGGTGGGTATTTCTCTTCTAGTCCATTGATTCAAAAGTCAGTGTCCACTGGGAACGTCCTCAGAGACACCCCCACAAACTACTTCACCAGCCATCCAGGCATCGCTCAATCCAGTCAAACTGGACACCTAATATTAATCATCACATATAGTTATGACTTTTGCATAAGGTAAGTGTTATTAAATTAAATCAAAATTGAAAAATATTGCCATGATTGTAGGATACAAGTTGGTAGACCACTGTCAGAATTCCAGAATTACTGGCTAAGTCCGTCATAATCATAAACACCAAACTTGCAATCTGGTTAATGGGAGTTTTCCTCTTAGAGAATCCGTATAATATGGCCAGGCACAGTGGCTCATGCCTGTAATCCCAGATCTTTGGGAGGCCAAGGGGGATGGATCGCTTGAGCCTAGGAATTCAAGACCAGGCTGGATAACATTTGAGACCAGGCTGGACAACATGGTGAGAACCCGTGTCTACAAAAATAAAAATAGCCAGGCTTGGTGGTGCATGCCTGTAGTCCCTGCTACTCAGGAGGCCAAGGCAGGAAGAGGCCTTAGGGCTTGACCCATGATCAGACCACTGCACTCAAGCCTGGACAACAGAACAAGAGCCTGTCTCAAAAAGAAAAAAAAAAAAAGAGAGAGAGACAATACATTTAATAAGGTATGCTCATCACATTATATAAATAAAAATGCACACATTAAATATTCATAGAAAATTGTAACTTGGCTGGGCGCAGTGGCTCACGCCTGTAATTCCAGCACTTTGAGAGGCCGAGGCAGGCAGATCACATGGTCAGGAGATCGAGACCATCCTGGCTAACACAGTGAAATCCCGTCTCTACTAAAAATACAAAAAATCAGCCGGGCGTGGTGGCGGGCACCTGTAGTCCCAGCTACTCGGGAGGCTGAGGCAGGAGAATGGCATGACCCCGGGAGGCAGAGCTTGCAGTGAGCCGAGATTGCGCCACCGCACTCCAGCCTGGGCAACAGAGCGAGACTCCATCTCAAAAAAAAAAAAAAAAAGAAAGAACATTGTAACTTACCTTTTGGTGGTGGTAATATATATGGTTTTTGTTTAACTACTTTCTATTGGCCTGCATTGCCCATGTGTCTATAGTAATTGTCTGCTTTATTAATATATATTTAATGAAGTTTTCTTTAGGAGGAGACTTTAGTGGCTAATCTATTATTTGGTCATAAATGTACACACCTGTACATTTAGTATTTATTTATTCCTGCTTGGAAGTCTTAGTACCTAGTCCAAAGGGACTGATGGTTCCCTTTGCTAGGAATAATCCTTTCCAATACCTTCTTATTTCTCTCATGATCATTTAGGCCTCATCTTGTCATTAGAACTCATCGTTATGAGGACTCACTGAAACACTCTATAGTAGCTCTCCAATCAGTCACATCACCATTTTATGTACATCAAAATTACAATTGCTATTTGACATTTTCTTTTTGTTAGCATATTAGATTTTCATCTAATAGAATTTAAACTCCATAATAATGGTGACTCATTATGAAGTCTTATTTATTACCACATCCCATCACATGATTACAAGGCAAAGTCCCACGATAAGCTGCCTGCAAGCTGGGGAAAGAGAGAAGCCAGTAGCATGGCTTAGTCCAAGTCTGAAAGCCTCAAAACCAGAGAATTGTTTTCTGGCATTGCGTGGATGGGCATCAGATGGGTGGAATAGGAAGATAGGAATTTTTGGTTTCTGTAGTGTGTTAGTCAGGGTTCTCCAGAGGGACAGAAGCAATAGGATATATATATCCTATTAATTCCACAATTCCTTATACAGTGGATTGGCACATAGTAGATGCACAAAAAATTTTAGTTGGAGAATTGAGTAGAAATGAATTCAGTAAGTGAATGTATCAATTGCACTAAAATGGCAATCTTGTAAACTCTTGGGCTGTGTCTCTTGTCCATCCACTAAAATAGTGTTCAGAGATTGATTATTTCAATGAACACCTTCATACCACAGATTGATAGAAGCTGTTGTTTTGTATCATTTGACTCTTCCTGTGATAGTGAGGGCTTTACTTACATGATTTTTTCAAAGGCAACCTGGACCATCCCAAGCAGATGCATGATCGATAATCCATTTTTTTCCTGGGGAAAAATGGAACATTTTATAGCTTAGACATATGTTGGATTAGACATAGTGAATGCAAATTAAAAGGCTGTAAACTACTCTGTAAGCCAAGTCAACCTAATAGAACATATTCAGTGTAACCATAAGGGATTTCTCCCAAACTCAACTCACAAGAAGGAAAATATGCAAGGCAGCCGATTTTCCACTTCAGGTCCCATAACAAAAGCTTTCAGAACTGATAGCTTATACTTTATAAATTAATAAATATGCACACACAACCTTGTGACTAATTGTATTTACTAGCATTTCAGGGTCAGACCAGAAAGGATGTCTTTTTGAGAAAACCATCTTATTCTCTCTCCTCCATCATTTTTTTATGCCTGCTGACTTTTGCAGTCTTTAATGAATGTTAATGCATTTTTTTATTTAAGAAATACGGCATGAAAGCTTTCTACAGAGACTATTCCAAGTGCAGGAGATAATTCACTGAAACAAATGACAAAAACAAAATGTTAAAATTCTTATTTTATAAAGTTTACATTCTAGTGGGTGGAGGGAGAAAAATATATCATTAAAACAAACTACACCAGAATGTGTTAAATATAAGAAGAAAAATAAAGCAGAAATACCAGTTATGAAGTGTCAGTAGGATATAGGAAGGAGAAATAAGTATGGCCCTGAGGTCAAAACATTCCTAGAAGTTCAAATCAAGAGCTATAGAGTTGGGGCAAATAGAGCAAGGGAAAAATAGTTAGAGGTAACTTACAGAGGGGATGAGAGTCAAATCCTAGAACCTTGCAGTCCACTGTAAGGACTTAGCTTCTGCCATAAGAAAGAATAAGATATAAAAGGACCCATATGAATGAAGCCTTTATGGCCATAGAAACCAGGTGGGAGGAGATGCCACTGTCTAGGATAGGTAAGATTCTTGGCAGAATCACATTTTGGTAGGAGATGAGTGTCAGGAGTTTGATTTTGGACATGCAACATTTGAAGTTTCCTTTAAACCTTTAGATAGTTGGTTGCCTCTATCTGAACTTCAGATGAGCGTTCTAGGAGTTATCAGGTAGAGATGGTACCAAAAGCTATGAGAGTGGATGAGATGACCAAAAGAGAGAGTACGGAGCTCTGTGAAGTATGTCTGAGTCGCATTAAAGTGGAGCAGTCAGGGAGAGGAAGAGAAGTGGCTGGTCAAGTAGGAAGAAAGTCATCAGAGAGTATGGTGTTCTAGAAGCCTGCTTAAGAAAGACTTTGCAGACAAATGGAGGGACTCACTCTATTATATGCTGCTAGTAGATCAGGTATAAGAAAAACTTAAAATTGACCACTGGATTTAGCAGATGGAGGTCCTGAGTAATCCCAATAAGAAAATTTTCAATTTTCATTCTCACTCAGTTGAGTTCCCATTGAGTGAAAATGGGAGAAGTCTGAGAGAAATGAGCTCAAGAAGAGAATATAGAGATGGTGACAGCCCTTTTGAGAAGGTTTTCTGTAACGAGGACTGGAAAGCAGGTTACTAGCTGAAAGTCAGATGAAGAAATTTTGAACATGAAATAATTTGCAGCATGTTTGTATGCTAAAGTGAATGATCAGTAAAGATGGGAAAATGGATAACTCAGTAGAGTAAATAATTAATTTGCTAGAGTGACAATCTTGAGTAGACTAGGGGAAAGTGGATTTAGAGCAAATGCCAGCATGCATGTTTCTCTGTAATAACAAACAGAAAATTGTCAATTGAAACAAAAAGTGTCAATTAAACTAACATACATAGTAGTAGGCAGAAAGAGAAATGGTGGTAATGTAGATCTTCCATGTTTACTGCTTCTTTTTTACTAAATAAAATTGAATCAAAAGCATCAGTTGAAAGTGAGAATTCAGAAAGTATTGTGGGAAAGTTAAGAAGAAGATACACAAGGCTAAAAATTGTCCTCCAGGAGAATGAGAGACTGAATAAATAATAAAAGAGGTCAGCAAACTTTCTGTGAAGGATCAGATAATAAATATAAATATTTTATGCTTTGTGCCCATCTGGTTTTTTTCACAACTGCTCAGCCCTGCATAACAGCAAAAGCAGCCATAGATACATACACAAATGGGTGTGGCTATGTTTTAACAAAACTTAAAAAGAAAATCAAACAATGGATTAGATTTGGCTCTTGGGACCATAGTGTGCTTACTTTGGGAAAGCACTAAGGGACTATCTGATACTATTTGTTGCTATGATCTAAATGCTTATGTCCCCCCAAACTTATATGTTGCAATCCTAAACCCTAAGGTGATGGTATTAAGAGATAGATAGGGCAGTAATTCGGTTATGAAGGTGGAACCTTCACAAATAGAATGAGTGCCTGAGGTAAAAGATACCCCAGAGAGCTAGCTAGACCCATCCACCATGTGAGGAAACAGCAAGGAAGCATTGTCTATGAGCCAGAAAGGAGTTCCTCATCAGACTCTGAGTTGGCCTTGATCTTGGACTTTCTAGTCTTCAGAACCATAAGACATACATTTTTGTTGATTTTAAGCCACCTAGTTTATAGTATTTTGTTAGAACAGCTTAACCAAACTAAGATAGTGGTCATGAAAATGTAAGACCGTGTAATACATTGTGTGTTCTTTCAAATAATTTCTCTGTGCCAAATAAGTAGAAAATCTGATTTAATCAAGATTGAAGTTGTACAAGCTAAGAGTAACAAGTAGAGTGAGGTAGAAGGAAATTGAGCATGTATACAAAGGAAATATAATAATAATTAATCATAGAATGTAATGAAGCTCATTAAAGTAGGAAGAAGGACATGAGGAGAATGAAAAAGACTAAAAAGTTGGTAGGCTCAAAGGACTGCAGTTGTAGTTAAAGAAGTCCTGTATTAGGCATATTACAAAGATAGATGTTACTTGTTGAATGGGGTGGCTAAATTATATTATGGAGGAATACATTTATTAGTGTTAAGACCCAGGAAACATCAGTGAGAGTGAATTACTATGTATTGGAACAAAATCTTGGACCAACATCTCTGGAGCAAAGGAAGTAAAAGAATTGAGAGACCAAGGAATTAGAAGAATCACTCACAGATATATTTAATTTACCAAGAATTTAGAGAAGTAATTTTAGAGAATTTAGAAGTAATTTTAAATTGGGTGATAAAATCTCCAGGGAGTTAAAATATGAACTAACCCAGAAAAGGTTGGGTAATGGTTAATGTAGTCTAATGGTTAAAACTTCCAATGTGAGGATTTTTTTTAGGAAAAAAGGAAGGAGATATCTGAAAACAATCATAAATATAAGAGAGAACCCTTACACACCTCTAGGTATAAATAAGAATATGGAAAAAAAAAGTCACCAACTGAGAGAACTGTAAGGAAGCAGCATTCTTAAATGGAAATCAGGTGTCAGCAAGAAGGTAAAATTAACACTCAGCACAGAGACTGAGAATGTAGGAGGTTTTGCTCATACATGACCCTCAGTTCCAGCACACTGATAAAGCTTTTGGGAGTTGGACATTGGCAGTAGAAGGACATAGAAAAGAGAATGCATGGAAAGAAATTGAAAATGAAACTGAAGATTTATATGGGATGCCCAGTGCTTGATGAAAACAAGAATAAAAGGCATAAGGTTAGTCTTGATGGGCACAAGGCAGGTGGTGGTGAAGTGTTGCTTGTTCGAGAGAAGGGAGGAATGGTAGTCTTGCCCACATGTTCCTAAGCAAGAACAGGACCACGGTCCTTAATCGTTTTCAACATTTGTCTCCAGTTCTGATTTGCAGTGTTGTGTCATATGATTTTTGCCTTCCACCCAAGATCTTCAAGAAATGTTTAAAGTGCTAAGTTACTTTAATTCTCCAATGCAATCTAATTCTTGAAAGTCCTACCCTTCTCCAAGACCATGGTTGGTCTCATTTCTTGCTCTTGTTTTTAACTCTGGGCTAGGATCTTGCTGACCCCATGGAGTCACTGGATTTTCTTAATTTTTAGTAGGCAGGCAATCTTCAAGTTGAAAGCCACTGCAACTCTAAGATGGCAATATAACTCTGAAAGCCATGTTTTTCAAGAATAAAGATTGTACTGAGCTGCTTTATTGTCCTGTCTTTATTTTCAAAGGCTTTGTAGAGTTTGTCTGGATTCACTTTCAAAACATAAGACATCACTCTCTGCCCTTCAGTGTGTTCACATATGGGAATGCTTCTTATAACAAATAGCATAGTTGAATAATAATGCTTATGAGGCAAAATATTTCTCAAGGTTGGAGAATGAGTACATGATATAGTAATAACCACTTGTGTGTTTGTTTAGAGCTATAGTGATTATGTCATTTGTTGTCTAATCCAGGACACTTTCAAGCATGAAATGGGGAACTGATAATAACTAATCTGGGGCAGCAGGTGTGCTAGTGTGCTGCAAATCTGCTTTAACAAAGATATTTCCAAATACAGACACTTAAATAAGAAAGAAGTTTGTTTGTCTCACATGATGCAGAGGTGAGAAGTTGGTGGATGCCAAGTGGCCCTGAATTTTGTTGTCTCTTCAGGTCTAAGGACTGCTCCATCTATAACAATTTTGAAAAAGCAGGAAAAGAAAAGAGAGTGGGTTGGAGGCAAGCAGCAGGATTTTAAGAACTCAATGCAAAAATTGCTCACATGTCACCCATGTGCCACTGGACAAAGCATAGCCACCTAGCACACCTAGCTGCGAAGGAAAGTGGTTTCTAACTGGTAGCCACAGGCCCTGGCAAAATTTAGGAAGTAGATATCCGGGAATAATTAGCAATATCTGCCGTAGGAATGTTAATGGTATAATAAATGTGCAATATTAATAAATGCCAGAATTAGAAATACTTTGAATTTCCTGAACAGCTCATTTCCTAATTTTCTTACATTTGTTCTTTTATAGCTTTATATTTTTATTGCTCTTTCATCATTTAAGGTATCAGGCATTTTATGCATTTATTGTATTTTCTCTTTCTTGCACCTGAAGCCTCCATGAAGGTAGTGAATCTCATCTGGCAGCTGAAGCCTCCATGAAGGTAGTGAATCTCATCTGGCAGCTGAAGCCTCCATGAAGGTAGTGAATCTCATCTGCTTAGTTTAGTTTCTAGAACTAAACTTTAGTTTCTAGAAAAGATCTATTATTGAGTTGATGCTCAAAATATATTTTTGTTGCCAATGCAAAAATAAACAAAAGCATATTTTCAGTGGTCTATGTGTTTACAGAGACTCATATGTTAGGTTTTTTACCTATGGTAATAAATACCAATGTAAAATGTAAGATAAAAATAAGTCCTCTTGCAGTGACATTGTTATGATCATTAGTTGTTTATATGACATTAAAAGTCAAATCATATTCTCCCCTTGGAGTACGCATATGTGATTGGAGAATGCATTAATACATCAATTATTTATTTTGCGCTGTATCTTTTCTTCTTTTTTCCACAAAGACGGTCATGCCTTCTTGACTCTTGAAAGCTCAGAGATTTAAATTACAGACCAGATTCAGCACAAGATGGCTGACTAGATGCAGCCAGGAAGCACCTCTTCCACTAAGAGAGACAAAAATATTGAGTAAACTAACATATTGTGAACAGATGTTGTAAGAGAAAACTCTGAGAGCCAACAGAGAAATGACACAGACTCTGAGGCTAAAGAGAGAGGAAGCTGGGAGCCCTGCACGGGGTTGCTGAGCACCGGAACTGGCTCCTGATCCTAAGCAGCTTTTAAGGAAGGCTGAGTGAAGCGATGGCAGGGCAACTTATTCTCTTTTAGACCTCGGGGATCTTCACTGCAGGAGATCCCATGACCTCCATAGACATTTGAATTGGCAGCAGGATCTACCCAGAGAGTAGGCAGAGATGGAGCTGGAATCTGCATGTAGCCCAGGGGGTTTTGCACCTGGGGCTGTTGTAGCAAAATGTGGCCATGAGTGCCCATCCCCTAAGGCTCTCCATCTTCCTTGAACTGACTCTAACCACTTACTCTGGGCCAGGAGAGAGTAGGGCTCTCTTTCCTGCAAGACTGGGACACATTGGCTCTGTGTACCCACCTGTCTAAGGCTCCTGCCTGAACACTCCTGCAAGAACATATACACAGTACAGCATCTACTGCCCAGCCTGAGTACTTTGCTGGTATCCCGAGAGCACATCAGCCCTCATAGCACAGACTGACTCTGAGGATCCAGGGGACAAAAGCTGACAGCCCAGTCCTAACAAACACCAAGGGTTAGAGCTCAGGAGTGCTGAGCTGAAATCTGTGTCTGGCACTTGAGAGGAGGAAGAGTCCCTACTCTCAGAACACTGAGAAGAGTGAGATGCAAGTTTATGGACTGGTGTGGTAGCTGGGTATGCCTCCCTCTACAAGGCCAGTCTAGGAAGAATGTGACCTGTCTGCTAGCCACAACCTGTCCCTAAGGGAGCACCACAGCCTGGAACACCTAATAACTCAGCAATCTGGGTGCAGAAGGCTTGGAAAAAACTAGCAGGTCAGACCAGATTCTGGGGCAGCCACCAGAAGGAGACCTGGTCAAGGGAGAGTTAGTTAAGTAGTCCCCACAGCTGTCTGCTCAGCAAAAAAAAAACCATGGGCTGTGGGTGCCACACCAGCTACATGCCCATGGCAACGCCGTCCCTCCTGGAGATTCCCTCCCCTTGAATTACTGCATCAACAGATGGCCTGCAGACATACCATAATCTGCTCTAACTCTGCTAAGCATAGAGGACCAGCATGCCTCTGGAGTGCTGCAGGTCTCCTGGCAATCTACATTTCAGCTTGGGCTGGTCTCAGGGAGGGGAACACAGCTGGCTAGTACACCCTTGGGGCTAAGGAAACACAGAGGTAGTGCCAGCAATTGGAGGGTGATCCCATAAGGCCTGGGAATGGACCTGGCAAGGGGGTCATTGCACACTATTATCTCCCCAAATGCAGAGCAATGCTGAGTATGCACTGAAATGCAGAACTTTGGAGCTGAGCGAGAATCTATCTGCCAGCCATTACTTTTAAGCACCATCCACTGGATCACAGCTTGAATTACACCACCACCAAGTTCCTTCCTGTATACATTGCCTGTGAAACCTAATGCAGGAATGTAGCCACAAATGAAGATTCCAAACATAGCCTTAACTCACTGAAAACACTCAGAAATGAAGCCAATCAACTATACTCAATTTAATATAAAAACAAAAATTTGCATCCAAGTAACAGCAAATTCAAAAAGATAAAGCAACATCCCAGCCCTTTCAGATGAGAAAGAATCAGGGCAAGATAACTCTGGCAACTCAAAAACCGGTGTGTCTCCTTACTTTCGAATGATCACACTAGCTCCCCAGCAATGGCTCTTAAGCAAATTAAAACAGTTAAAGTGACAGACATAGTATACAGAATCTGGATGGCAAGGAAGCTCAATAAGATCCCAGAGACAGTTGAAACCCAATTCAAGGAAGCCTGTAAAACAACCCAAGAGCTGAAAGGCGACACAGCCATGTTAAGAAAGAACTTCTTAAATTGAAAAATTCACTATAGAAATTTCAAGTCATAGTTGGAAACATTAACAACAGAATAGGTCAAGCTGAGCAAAAATCTCGGAGCTCAAAGACAAGTCCTTCTAATCAACTTGGTCAGGCAAAAATTAAAAAAAAAATGTTTTTAATGAACGAAGCCTCTGAGAGATACAGAATTATGTAGAGACCAAACCTATGACTCATTGGCAGGCCTGAGAGAGAAGGAGAGAGGAAGCACTTTGCAAAACATATTTGAGGCTATAGTCTACAAAAATTTTCTCAATCTCACTAGAGAGGTAGACATGTAAATTTAATAAATTTAGAGAATCCCTGCTAGGTACTATACAATACAACCATTCCCAAGATTTATAATCATCAGACTTTCCCAAGGTCAACATGAAAAAAAAAGTAAAGGCAAGTGAAGAGAAGGGTCAGGTCACTTAAAAAGGGAATCCCATCAGGCTAGCAGTAGACCTCTCAGCAGAAACTTTACAAGCCAGAAGAGATAGGACCTATTTTTAGCATAATTTTAAAAATTCCAACCAGGAATTTAATATCTGGCCAATATTTCTCATAGGTTTCATAAGCGAAGAAGAAATAAAATCCTTTTTGGAGAAGGAATGGCTAAGGGAACTCATTACTACTAGAACACCATTGCAAGAGGCCCTTAAGGGAGTGCTTACACATGGAAATGAAAGAACAATACCTGCCACCACAAAAACACACTTAACTACATAGCCCACAGACACTATAAAGTAACTACACAATCAAGTTACAAGATAACCAGATAACAACATGACGACAGGATCAAAATTTCACATATCAATATAAACCTTCAATGTAAATGGCCTAAATGCCCCACTAAAAAGGCATAGAGTGGCAAGTTAAAAGAAAAATTCAGACCCAACTGTCGGCTGTCTTAAAGAGACCCAGCGCACATGTAACAACACACACAAGCTCAAAGTTAAAGGATGAAGAAAGATCCATCTTGCAAATGGAAAACAAAAAAGAGAAGGGGTGGCTATTCTTAGATAAAATAGACATTAAAGCAATAAAAGTAAAAAAGGACAAAGGAGGGCATTACATAATGTCAATGGGTTCAATTCAACAAGACAATTTAATTATCCTAAATATGTATACACCCAACCCTGGAGCACCTAGATTCAAAAACAAATGCTTCTAGACCTACAAAAAGACTTAGATAGCCACACAATAATAATGGGAGACCTCAATACCCCACTAACAGTGTTAGAGAGATCATCAAGGCAGAAAACTAACAAAAAGAATTCTGAACTTAAACTTGATACTTGACCAATTGGACCTAATAAACATCTGCAGAATACTGAAACTAACAACCACAGAATATACATTCTTCTCATCTGCACATAGAACATAATCTAAATTGACCACATGCTTGGCCATAAGCAAGTCACAATAAATTTAAAAAAATCAAAATCATACCAAGCACCTTCTTGGACCACAGTTCAATAAAATAGAAATCAATACCAGGAACATCTCCAGGGTTCACATAGTTACATGGAAATTAAATGACATGCTTCTAAATGACTTGGGTAAAAAATAAAATTAAGGCAAAAATTTAAAAGTTCTTTGAAATTAATGAAAATTGAGACACAACATACCAAAATCTTTGGAATGTAACTAAAGCAATGTTAAGAGGAAAATTTATAGCACCCAACATTTACATCAGGAAGTTTGAAATATCTCAAATTAACAATCTAACATTGCACCTGGAGGAATTAGAAAAACAAGAACAAACTAAGCAGAAGAAAAACTAGCAGAAGAAAAGAAATAACCAAAATCAGAGTAGAAGTGAACAAAATTGAGACTCAAAAATCTACACAAAAGATCAACTAAGCCAAAAGTTAGTTCCTTGGAACTATAAACACGATTGTTAGGCTTCTAGCTAGATTAACAAAAAAAGAGAGAAGATCCAAATAAGCACAACCTGAAATGAAAAAAATGACACTACAACTAATCCCACATAGATACAAAAGATCCCCAGAGACTATTATGAACATCTCTATACACACAGATTAGGAAATCTAGAGGAAATAGATAAATACCTGGAACCACACAACCTCCCAAGATTTAACTAGGAGAAAATTGAAAACCAAAACAGGCCAATAACAAGTTCAGAAATTGAATCAATAACAAAAACCTACCAACCATTAATGCCCCAGACTACATGAATTCACAGCCAAGTTCTACCAGACTATATAAAAAAGAGCTGCTTCTAATCCTACTGAAACTATTCCAAAAAATTGAGGAGGAGGGACTCCTCCCTGACTCATTCTATGAAGCAAGCATTATCCTCATTCAAAAATCTGGCAGAGACACAACGGAAAAGAAAAGTTCAGGCCAATATCCTTGATAAGCCTAGATGCAAAAATTCTTAACAAAATACTAGCAAACCAAATTCAGGAGCACATCAAAAGCTAATTTACCATGATCAATTCTGCTTTATTCCTGGGATACAATGTTGGCTCAACATGTGCAAATCAACAAATGTGATTGATTCACGACATAAACAGAATTAAAAACAAAGCCACATCATCATCTCAATAGATGCAGAAAAAGATTCTATAAAATCCAACATTTCTTCATGTTAAAAACCCTCAAGAAACTCTCAAGGCATTGAAGGCACATATCTAAAAATAACAAGTGCCGTCTATGTCAAGCCCAGAGCCAACATTATACTGAATGCGCAAAGGCTGGAACCATTCTCCTTGAGAAGTAGAAAAAGACAAGAATATCCACTCTCACCACTCCTATTTAACACAGTACTGGAAGTCCCAGATGAGTAATCGGGCAATAGAAATAAACAAAAGGCATCCAAATAGAAAAATAAATCAAAGTATCTCTCTTTTCTGACAATATGATTCTATATAAAGAAAACTCTAAAAACTGCCAAAAGGTTTCTATTAATAGAACTGATAAACAACTTCAATAAAGTTTGAGGATACAAAAATTAATGCACAAAAATCAGTAGGCGGGCGGATCACGAGGTCAGGAGATCGAGACCATCCTGGCTAACACAGTGAAACCCCGTCTCTACTAAAAAAATACAAAAAATTAGCCGGGCGTGGTGGCGGGCGCCTGTAGTCCCAGCTACGTGGGAGGCTGAGGCAGGAGAATGGCGTGAACCCGGGAGGCGGAGCTTGCAGTGAGCCGAGATCGCGCCACTGCACTCCAGCCTGGGCAACAGAGCGAGACTCCGTCTCAAAAAAAAAAAAAAAAAAATCAGTAGGATTTTTATACACCAATATGTTCAAGCTGAGAGCCAAATGAAGAATGCAATCCCATTAACTATAGCCAGAAAAGGAATAAAATACCAAGAAATACATGTAACCATGGAGGTGAAAGATTTCTAAAAGGAGTACTACAAAATACTGCTGAAAACAATTGTAGATGACAAAAAGAAATGAAGAAAAAACATTTGTTTTATGATTAAACACTTTATGCTAGTGGATTAGAAGAATCCATATTATTAAAATGACCATACTGCCAAATCAATCTACAGATTCAATCCTATTTCTATCAAACTACCAATGTCATTTTTCACAGAACTGGAAAAAACTATCAAAAAATTCATAGAGAACCAAAAAAGAGCCCAAATAGCCAAAGCAAAAAGAACAAAGCTAGAGGCATCACATTAGCCAACTTCAAACTATACTATAAGACTACAAAAACCAAAACAGCATAGTACTGGTACACGAACAACACATAGGCCAATACGACAGAATAGAAAACCCAGAAATAAAGGCACAAACCTCCAATTATCTGAAGTTTGACAAAGTTGATGAAAATATTCAATAAATGATGCTGGGTAACTGGGTAGCCATATGCAGAAGATTGAAACTGGACTACTTCTTTATACCGTATACAAAAATTAACTCAAGATGGGTTAAAGACTTAAATGTAAGATGTTAAACTATAACAATTCTAGAAGAAAACCTAGCAAATACCCTTCTCAATATCAACTGTGGCAAAGAATTCATGGCTAAGTACTCAAAAACAATGGCAACAGAAACAAAAATTGACAAGTGGGAACTAATTAAACTAAAGGGGTTCTTCACAGCAAGAGAAACTTTCAAGGACTTAGACAACCTACAGAAGGGAGAAAATGTTCACAAACTGCATCCAACAAAGGTCTAATATCCAGAATCTCTAAGGAACTTCAAAATCAATAAGCAAAATAACAACCCCATTACAAATAGGTAAAGGACATGAAGAGATACTTCTCAAAAGAAGACATACAAGTGGCCAAAAAACATGAAAAATGTTCATCATCACTAATCATCAAAGAAATGCAAATCAAAACCATAATACCATCTCTCACTAGTCAAAATGGCTTCTGTTAAAAAGTTTAAAAAGTAACAGATGTTGACAAGGCTGTGGAGAAAATGAGCACTTATACCCTGTTTGTTGAAATGTAAATTAGTTCAGCCACTGAGGATGGTAGTTCAGACATGGCTCAAAGAATTAAGAGTTGAACTACCATTTGACCCGCCATTCTATTAGTGATTAGATACTGAAATGAAAATAAGTCGTTCTACCAAAAGAACACATGCATGCTTATGTTCATCACAGTGTTATTTACAAGAACAAAGATGTGTAATCAACATAGGTGTCTATCAGGAGAGGTTTGGATCAAGAGAATGTGGTATATATATATATCACTGAATACTATGCAGCCATAAAAAAGAAGCAAATCATGTCCTTTGCAGCAACATGAATGCTGCTGGAAACAATTATACCAAGCAAACTGAAACAAAAACAGACAACCAAATACTGCCTGTTCTCACTGAACACTGGGTACACATGTACATAAATATGGGAACAATAGAAACGGGAATACAAAAGCAGGAGAGAGGGAAGGCAATAAGAGTTGAAAAACCATCTCTTGGGTGCTATGTTCACTACCTGGGTGATAGATTTATTTGTACATCAAATTTCAGCAACACTTAATAGACCTTTGTAACAAACTTGCACATGTCCTTCCTGAATCTAAAATAAAAGTTGAAAAAATAAATAAATAAATTACAGGCCAAATGGAGACATTCACAGCAAGAAGCTATCTCCTTTTTAAATACATTTCCTAAAGTGTGAGCTATTAAAATATAGTTGTAGGTAAGCAATGGGGCTTTACATAAATGTTTTGTTCTGTCTCTGGAAACATTGGTGAGATTGTATTTCTCTACTGCATTGAATTCAGTCATACTTTTATGATTTCTTCGGCAATGAAATGTGAGCACTGGAAATAGTTTTTATTTGCAGGTGGAAGGTGGAAATTTAAAAAGTCAGTGCTTATTTTCCACATTTTCTTGTTTTTCCATCCATTGTTACTTGCAATGTTCCAGGGGGTTACTGTTTTGATATTCTAGATCCCAAAATGGGGATAGTAGGGATGCAGAACAGTGCCCAGCCTCCCAAAATAGACATAGCATGAGCAAAAAATAAACCACTGAGATCTGGGGTTTTGTAATGCTACAGCACAACTTCATCTCTCTCTGGGGAGACAATTATCCAGCTGGGAACACAGGGAGAGGAATTCCCTTAAGATTCATCGGGATCAATTAGTAATATTATCTTGATTATGGTGATGGTTTAATGGGTTTATACATATGTCAAAGCTTATTAAGTTGTATACTTTAAATATACAGTTTATTGTATTTCAATAATAGGTTACTAGAACTGTTTTTAAAAAAGGGTTAATAAAGAGACATGCTCTGAGACTGGAGACGGAGCAGGCAATTGTAGTTTTTATCAAATTCAGCCTTACATTTGCTGTACAGCAATGCCCAGGCTAATAACATGATCTTTGATAACAGTAAGCATGTAGGCTGGCTGCAGTCCAAGCTTGGCATTGAAACTGGGTCTGAAGTACCTACAAGAGTTGAGATAGTGGGAATTTTAAAGATGACTAAACTGAACATATTACCTCTAACTCAAGAAACTGCTCAATGCCTTGGAATAACAATGTAGTGCAGATATAAGACCTATGCAAATTAAATATAACACTAGGTAAAGAGTTTATGTAATGGAGTAAGGTATATGTCAGAAGTCAAAATAACACACACACACACACACACACACACAAAACACATATACTTCCTTAGTACTTTAATACTTTATCCCATTACATTATGTAAGTAGTGTATTAATCCATTTTCACACTGCTAATAAAGGCATACCTGAGACTGAGAAGAAAAATAAGTTTAATGGACTCACAGTTCCATGTGGCTGGAACAGCCTCACAATCATGGTGAAAGGTGAAAGGCACTTCTTACATGGTGGGGGCAATAGAGAACAAGAAAGAAGTGTAAGTAGAAACCTCTCATAAAACCATCAGATCTTGTGAGACTTACTCACTACCACAAGAACAGTATGGGGGAAATCCTCCCTATGATTCAGTTATCTCCCACCAGTTCCCTCCCACAACATGTGGGAATTATGAGAGTAGAATTCAAGATGAGATTTGGGTGGGGACATAGAGCTAAACCATATCATTCTGCCCCTGGCCCCTGCCACATCTCATGCTCTCACATTTTAAAACCAATCATGCCTTCCCAACAGTCCTCCAATGTCTTAACTCATTTCAGCATTAACACAAAGCCCACAGTCCAAAGTTTTATCTGACACAAGGCAAATCCTTTCTGCCTATGAGTCTGTAATATCAAAAGCAAGTTATTTACTTCCTAGTTACAAAGAAGGTACAGGCATTGGATAAATACAGCCATTCCAAATGGGAGAAATTGGCCAAAACAACGGGGATACAGGCTCCATGCAAGTCTGAAATCCAGCAGGGCAGTCAAATCTTAAAGCTCTAAAATGATCCCCTTTGACTCCATGTCTCACATTCAGGTCATGCTGATGCAAGAGGTGGGTTCCCATGGCCTTGAGCAGCTCTGCCCCTGTGGCGTTGAGGGTATAGCCCCCTGCCTGGCTGCTTTTATGGGCTGGCACCAAGTGTCTGTGGCTTTTCCAGGCATATGGTACAAGGTGTAAGTGGATCTGTCATTCTGGGGTCTGGAGGACGGTGGCCCCCTTCTCACAGCTCCACTAGGTGGTGCCCCAGTAGGGACCCTATGTGGTGGCTCTGACCCCACATTTCCCTTCCACACTGCCCTTGCAGAGGTTCTCCATGAGGGCCCCACCCCTGCAGCAAACTTCTGCCTGGGCATCCAGGCATTTCCATACATCCTCTGAAATCTAGGCAGTGGTTCCCAAATCTCAATTCTTGACTTCTATGTACCCATAGGCTCAACACCATATGGAAGCTGCCAAGGCTGGGGCTTCCACCATCTGAAGCAACAGCCCAAGCTGTACCTTTGCCCCTTTTAGTCATGACTGCAGCAGCTGGGACACAGGGCACCAAGTCCCTAGACTGCATACAGCGGAAGGACCATTTTTTTTCCTCCTAAACCTCCAGGCTTGTGATAGGAGGGGCTGTTGCAAAAATCTCTGACATGCCCTGGAGACATTTTCCCCATTGTCTTGGTGATTCACATTTGGCTTCTTGCTACTTATGCAAATTTCTGCAACAGGCTTGAATTTCTCCTCAGAAAATGGGATTTTCTTTTCTATCACATTGTCAGGTTGCAAATATTTCAAACTTTTATGGTCTGTTTCTTTTTTAAAACTGAATGCCTTTAATGGCACCCAAGTCACACCTAGAATGCTTCGCTGCTTAGAAATTTCATCTGCCAGATACCTTAAGTCATTGCTCTCAAGTTCAAAGTTCCGCAAATCTCTAGGGCAGGGGCAAAATGCGACCAGTCTCTTTGCTAAAACGTAATGAAACTCACCTTCACTCCAGTTCCCAACAAGTTTCTTATCTCCATCTGAGACCACCGCAGCCTGGATTTCATTGTTCATATAATCATCAGCATTTTGGTCAAAGCCATTCAACAAGTCTCGAGGGAGTTCCAAATCTTCCCACATCATTTTCTTGTCTTCTTCTGAGCCCTCCAAACTGTTCCAACTTCTGCCTGTTACCCAGTTCCAAAGTTGCTTCCACATTTTCAGGTACTTCTTCAGCAGCACCCCACTCTACTGGTAGCAAGTTAGTGTATTAGTCCATTTTCACACTGCTGATAAAAGCACACCCAAGACTGGGAAGAAAAATATGTTTAATGGGCTCACAATTCCATGTGGCTGGGGAAGCCTCACAATCATGGTGGAAGGTGAAAGGCACTTGTTACATGACAGTGGCAAGAGAGAATTAGAAAGAGGCAAAAGTGGAAACCTCTTATAAAACCATCAGATCTCATGAGACTTATTCATTACCACAAGAACAGTATGGGGGAAATCACCCCCATGATTCATTTATCTCCCACTGGGTCCCTCCCACAGCATGTGGGAATTATGGGAGTACAATTCAAGATGGGGTTTGGGTGGGGACACAGAGCCAAATCATATCAAGTAGTAAGTCAAAGGAAGACAAATATATGTGTTTGTGTTGTATTTAAAATTAGCAGTGTCTTTACACCTATTTTCTCTCACTGGAAAACTAAAAACACTCTGAGGTTGGTAGGACCCATGAAATTATTACTGTTTCACCTCTGAAGACACAGACACTTGAAGAAACTATCTTAGTTTACCCCAGGCCACAGAGTTTCCATGGAGCAAAAGAGCCTCATATCCCATAAAACCTTTTTTTCTAGCTGAAATTAAAGTTTATAATAATCAATTGTTTGCTTTGTTTCCTGGGAGTAGAAACAAAAAACACAGATTCATAGAGTTCTAAGGCTGGAAGGGTATTTGGAGATCATTTGGTGAATCTCACTCATTATGTAATAGGAGAAGCTGATAGCAATGTTGAAACTCAACCAAATTTTTCACCTGATTAATACTAGAACCAGGGCAGAAATCGTTCAAAGTTCCCTAATCCTTTGCCTATTTAATTCATTCTGAGTTGATAACACTGAATGAAAATCCCACATTGACTTCCAAGTGGCTGGCTTTAAACTGTCATTCTGCTTTTTACCCATAGCTTCCCAAATTGGCTTCATCAAAGAGACCAAAAGACACTTGTAGCATTACAAATGAATGAAAATGCCTTTTACAGTGCTTTGCAGACCTAAATAGCACAGTTTTTTTCAACACTTTAAAAATTGAATTAACGTATACTGCCTTTTCTTAACTTGAGATTTCTACCATGAGATTTCCAATGAAAGAAAAATTACTTAATGTGTAATTTACGTGTTTTAAATTCAACACACACACATATTAATGGCTTTTATGAGTTTCTGGAATAAATGACTTTGTGTTTCTTTATGTTTTTGAACAGCATATAAGCTTTATGTCTGATTTTGTGTTCTTTGCAACATGGGTTATAAAACACCATTTAAAACTTTGAATGGTACAAACTAATCAATAACAGTGCTTTGAGCCAGAGAGTGCAAGCAGAGAACCAGCATGGGTCTTTTAAGGGCAAGTGCTATTCAGGGACTGCAGAATAGCACTACAACTTGCCAGGATAATGCTGAGCTTAATCTCAGGGAGTAGTGAAAATCACTTAATGTGTGTGGCAGTGAGAAGTCTTTGTCCTCCAGTGGGGGCCAGGTTTCTATAATCAAAGCCAAGTTGAACGCTGAGAGTGAAATGAGTCTCTACTTCAAGTTCCATGAAAATCATTTCTATCCAAGTGAAGTGTATGCAGAACGGCTTCATAGAAAACGGACTGGAGATGGTTTTGAGACAAGGTTCCTCTGCTTATCGTGGGAAACAGGCTCAGAAACGTGAAAGGTCTTCAGCCTTTCAGGAAGAGTGAAAAATGTGAATTGCCTTTTGAAGACCAGCTCAAGGACATAAGAGCAGGAGGATTAAAGAAATAGAGTCAAGCGACAAAGATCACGTTGTCAGATATAAGACAAGTGGAATGGAGCCAACATCAACCATAGGGACAGTGGGAAATAAAAGGAAGGTCAAAATGAAGTGCTTAAGAGTTCAAGGAAACTGAACCAAGATTAAAATACTCTGTGGGTGATGACATTATAACTCATTATTATTCTCCTTTTTTTTGGGAGATTATCTGTATTTTCCACCACTCAAATAATGTATATTGTACCCATTAAGTAATTTTTTCTCATCCTCCCCCATTTCTACAAAGCAAATGAAGGTTTCCATAATATGAAAAATAAAATAAAATGTATTATACAAAAAATATGCTACAGGAATGTAAGCATTTAAATTGTAATTAGAAATCTTACTAACACGAGAGGTTCTTGCAATGATTTTACATTGTAAACCAAAAATTATGATGTGTACGTTAAAATACATGCATATGCACACACATTCTTCCCTTGTCAGGTATTTATTTGAAAGAGCTTCATATGTTAAAAAAAATAAATCTGATTTCGTTTTATATTCAGCGCATTGCAGATAATTATATGAAATTATGGCATTTGTCCTGAAAAATTTGGTACAAGGGATAGCTATGTAAACTGTCTTCATTTAGCTCACAGATATCAATGAACGTAAAGTTTATAGTTCAGTAATGCTCAAGATATGTGATAGACATTAAGAAATATTGTAGTTGGGCGCGGTGGCTCAAGCCTGTAATCCCAGCACTTTGGGAGGCCGAGGCGGGTGGATCATGAGGTCAGGAGATTGAAACCGTCCTGGCTAACACGGTGAAACCCCGTCTCTACTAAAAATACAAAAAATTAGCCGGGCGTGGTGGCAGGTGCCTGTAGTCCCAGCTACTTGGGAGGCTGAGGCAGGAGAATGGCATGAATCCGGGAGGCAGAGCTTGCAGTGAGCCGAGATTGCACCACTGCACTCGAGCCTGGGCGACACAGTGAGACTCCGTCTCAAAATAAAAAAATTAAAAAAAAAAAGAAATTTTGTAGTAGAATGGTAATATTCAGAAGACCAGAGGAAGCTTATGACTTTGCTGGAAAGATAATACTGTGCACAATTGAAAGTGATGTTAATAAACACCTTAATGGTTTTAAAAAATATATTGCCATTGTTTTTTCAAAGATACTGATTTTTTTAAGCTAAAAATAATCGTTAGAGGAAATTTTATAGAAATTTCATACTTTAGGATAATTTTTAAATGACTATTATATGACTAAAATTTATAGAAAGTTCAGTTGGAATGTATACATTCAAAATGATTACACAAATTAAATAGGGCAGATGTAAGACTTTTCATTTCAAACATTTCCATTCATGGAATTCAACTTTTTACAGGAAGAAGTAACTACTACCCATTAGTTCTTTGAATAAAAAAACTTCATTGGTTTTACTCATGATTTTAAATACATGAGTATGCCTTTGCTTTTCTAAGACGTCAGCCACCACCCTACCTTTCAAAAAAACATTATTAAGTCATCACAAAGTATTTTGATCCAATACCTTAAGGGAATTGAATATTTTATTCACTCACTCAAATACAAGAACTGAATGCATCTGCTTTTATTGAATACTAACGTTATGTTTGTTGTTCACTGTGTTTTTTTAAGAAAGTATGGTTACTTTTTCTTTTTCTTTCTGTCTATTCACAATTTCAGTTTTTTAATTTTAGTTTTTTAATTATTTGCATAACTGCATAGCATGCCAGTGTAATTTTATTACACATATAAATTGTGAAGTTAGAGTTTAGGACATCCACCACTCAAATAATGTATATTGTACCCATTAAGTAATTTTTTATGATCCTCCCCCAAACTTTGTAATTGTGCAAATACTTAAGTAGTTACTAAAGCCATGCAAACAATATTTGACTATGTTTTAAATCTCTTAGGCCCCTCTCTCCACTTCTTCCCTCAATGTGGCATACGACACAGGTAGATGAAAAGAGTTGACACAGGTAGATAAAAAATGTTACTGTGAATGTCATTGGCTAGAAAATGGGATTCTTTCTGTTTATGAGGTTGCAATACATTGTATTATTTGCAGCATTTGAAATACAATTCTCTGGGAATTATATTTCTTAATATTGCAGTTCATGAAATATATAGTTTTAAGGGCTAATGTAAAGGAGACACACACATTCCTATTTATGGGTGATGATGATAATACACAAATACTTTGGCCATGATAAAACTGACATGCCAATAAAGAATTAAAATCAGGAATCTATATTATATTATGAAAATCAGAGAGGACATTTAATTGGTTGAGATATTGCGTTTGTTCATCTAAAATGAGTTAGAGATATTTGGCATGGATAATTTTTAGTGAACTTGTAGGATTTGGTCTTGAAATCTAACTACAAAACAACTGGAAAAAAATGAGTTGTAAATAATTTTTTAACAGCTATATTAAGGTATAATTGATATACAAAGAATTGCACATATTTAGTGTGTACAATTTGATGAATTTAGATATATGCAAATACCTATGATACCATCACCACAATCAAGACAATCAACATATTCAACACTCTCTGAAGTGTTTTTGCGTACCTTTGTTGTTTTTTGTTTGTTTTATACTTTATGACAAGAACACTTAACAGAAGTTTAACTTTATACTTATTGAAAAAAATTTTCTCATTTCTCCTACTCCCAGCCCCTGGTAACCACAATGATATTCTCTGACTTTATAAGTTTAACTATTTTAGATACCTTATATAAATGGAATTATGTAGCATTTGTTCTTCTGTAACTAGCTTATTTCAGTTAGAATGTCCCCCAGATTAATCTATGTTGTCTCAAATGTTAGAATTTTCTTCTTTTCTGAGGCTGAATTATATTCCATTGTGTATGTATATATGTGTGTATATATAAATATATGTATATCACAGTTTTTAATTCATATATCTGTTAATGAACATATGTTGTTTCCATATCTTGGCTATTATGAATAACACTGCAATGAACATGAGGGTGAAGATATATCTCTTTGAGATCCTGATTTCAATTCTTTTAGATGTATACCAAGAAGTAGAATAGCTGTATCATATGGTAGTCCTATTTTTAATTTTTTGAGGAAACTCTATACTGTTTTCCATGGCTGCTGCACTATTTTACATTCCCACCAACGGTGCTTAAGATTTCTAAATTCTCCATATTCTCACTAACACTTGTCTTTTGTTTTTCTGACAATAGACATCCTAACAGGTATGAAGTAAACTCTCACAGTTTTTCATTTGCATTTCCCTCATAATTAATGATATTGAACATGTCTTCATGTACCTGTTGGCCATTTGTGCATCTTCTTTGAATAAATTTCTCAGTCCCTTGCCCATTTTTTTAAATTAATCAGTTCATTTGTGTTTTGCACCTGAGTTGAACAAGTTCCTTATATACTTTAAAAATTAATCCCTTTTCAAATGTATGGCTTGCAAATTTTATCTCTTATTTCATAGGTTGTCTTTTCCAATTCTGTTGATTGTTCCCCTTGGTGTGCAGAAGTTTTATAATTTGATATAGTTTCTCTTGTCTATTTTGCTTTTCTTCCTGTGCCTGGTACCAAATCCAGGAAACCTTTGCGAAGACCAATTTCAAGGAGCTTTTGTCCTATGTTTTCTTCTAGGATATTTACAGTTTCATGTCTTATATTTAGACTTTCATCCATCTTAAGTTTATTTTTCTGTATGGCATAGGTTAAGGATCCAATGTCATTCCTTTGCATGTGAATATCCAGTTTTTCCCAACACCATTTGCTGAGAAGACTATTGTTATCCCCCTTATGTATTCTTGGCAACTTCTTCAAAGATCAGTTGACTATTCTGGGCTCTCTATTCTGTTCCAATAGTTTATATCTGTCTTTATGCCAGCACAGTACTGTTTAATTTGAAATCAGGAACTATGATGCCTCCAGCTTTGCTCTTCTTTCTCAAGATTGCTTTGTATATTTTGTATCTTTTGTAGTTTCATATAATTTTCAGGATTTTTATCTATCTCTCTTACAAATGCCATTGGGATTCAATGAGGATAACATTAAATCTGTAGATAGCTTTGGGTAGTATGGACATTTTAACAGCATTAAGTCTTCCAATATATAAACAAGAGATGTCTTCCATTTATATGTGTCTCCTTTAATTTCTTTCATCAATAATTTGTAGTTTTCTGTGTACAAGACTTTCACCTCCTGGGTTACATTTATTTCTAACTAATTCTTTTAGATACTTTTTAAAATAAAATTGCTTCTTAATTTATTTTTTAGATCATTCATTGTTAATGTATAGAAACACAATCTAACTTTTAAGCTTATATATTCTGGTTAATTTCTTTCCATAAGGTTAACTGAGATTATAAACTCTACCTGTCCTTTGGATCATTTTGTTTAAATGGAAATATCCTCTCAGACATGACCAGAAATAGGGAAAGTTTTCAAGTAGGTCGTTGGTATCTGCCCTCCTCTACCTCTCCTGACAGACTGACAGAGAGGGAAAGAAAGAGGGAGAAAAACACACACATATACACACACTCAGTCTAAAAATGTAGAGAAAGTATTAGCACTATAATGTGAGTATTGCTTTTTTGTCATTCTGTCTCCTTAACCATCAAAAACATTGTCATGATGCACAAAAGATATTTTATTGACCATAAACAATTAAAAGCTTTGTTTTAATACGTCTCTTTAAAATACACTTTTTTCAAGTAAAAAATTTAAAAGAGCACATTTTCATTTTTAAAAAGTCAGCAATTGCTTCAAGTTTCAATCAGCTAATTATTGTCTGCTTATATCTATGGCTTATTCATTCAGCAGAGTAAAACTAGAATATATATTCAAAAAAATTCTTTCTTTCTCAATCTCATTTCTCCTTTACAATGTCAAATATGAGGTCAACAAAAGACAGACATCTATTACACTAGAGATGTAAAATTTTCCATAAACTTTAAAACAAATTACACTATAGTTTATTATTAGTATAGAGTATACTATAGTATATTATTAGTACATAATATACTATAATATCTGATTAGTGTGTGGTCAGCAACACTAAACATACTGTACATATTTCCCTTGAATAATAACCAATTGTGGAAAAATAAGATAATTTGTCAAACATTTTTGAAAAGAAGTAAAACTTTATAGCCTATTTTATACTTACATGTTGAATTCTTTGTTTCTCTATGTCTACTTATAACCAGTGGGAATCAGCTCTTCACCTAAAAATGTTCTAT
The DNA here is from genome assembly GCF_029281585.2 of Gorilla gorilla gorilla. Classification (NCBI taxonomy): domain Eukaryota; kingdom Metazoa; phylum Chordata; class Mammalia; order Primates; family Hominidae; genus Gorilla; species Gorilla gorilla. The sequence continues at coordinate 16,112,243 of NC_086017.1, forward strand.
TTAAATGGTTAGCATTTTTTGCATATATCAAATTATTTTTGTACACCACCAAACGGTAAATATAGCTGGTTTAGAAAAGTTAAAACAGTAAATGATTGCAAGTAATAATTACATTGTTGCCAGAAATGTTAATAAAATATGATCCATATCAATGGTCTATCCTGTTTGAAATCATTAACCAATTGAGCTATTATGCAGTTGCTATGCATGGGTTTATAGAGTGTCTTTCTACCTACCATACACCTACCGGCTTAGGCACTAAGCACCCAGAGACAGACCACAGCAGAAAAGAGGTTAAGAAATTAAGTGATGCTTTACAAAGTAGACCACAAGAAGCAGGTTTTGTTTTATTTAGTATTTACCTTGTGAAAAATGTCCAAATGCACCTGGCATAAATTTTTTAGAACTTGATGGCATAAGTATTGGATTAATATACTCATTGGCATAAGATTAAATATGCCTATTATCAAAAGAAACATTTTTGGCTTCCTTATCATTCTTTACTACATTTTTCCCCAACATATCTTCTGTTGTCAAAATTGTTTCTTGCTTTGACATTTCACATAACTTATGTTATCTGACTATTGTGTATTTAGGTTTTTATGGAATAAATACTAAATTAGTCCTAAGTATCTATAAGTTAGTTGTATAGTTTCTAATATTCTGCAATATTTTTATATATGTCTGGTAATAATTATTTTACCAATTTAAATAAACATGTTCAGCAATTCAAAGCCTCAGTTCATGGTTGCATTTCAAGAGACCTTACAAAGGGCATTTAATATTGTTTTCATTTGTCCAACACTAAATGGTGTCAAAATTAATTGACAAGATCTTTCATTTATTTAGTTTTTGTAATGTCATAGTTGCATATCAAAACCAGAGTGGACTTCTCTCCGGCTTTTTATGTTACATTATACAACATGCTTTATTGCTCGAACTTTTGTTCCCAACCCCAAATCTGTTGTTATATTTTACACTTTTAATTTGAATTAGAGAATTCTAGAACTCAGTTATGTTTTTAATTTTTTTAATCTTTTAAACATATTTTTAGTTGAAATGATACTTAAATATAGTTGTTAATTCCTCTTTATCTGACTTTTCATTTAATCATTTATTTGTTTTCCCAGGTTTCATAATGATGACTTTTTCCTAGGGAAAGAGAGAACTATCTTTTATAAAGTGACATGAAACCCCTCCTTGTTTTTATGAAACAGCTGATACATACATTCCTTCTCCTAGGTTAAGATTTTGAACAAGGGAAAGTTTAAGTGTCTTTGACATTCGCTTTTATTTAAAGTCATATTGAAATTTTTTGCAGGTAGACTGACAGTTATAATTTTTTTTTCTCCTATTACCTTTTAAAACCACAGCTTGGTCTCTAGAAAGAGTAATAATAGGGGAGTTAGAAAGCTAATTTACCGTACTTGATAATGTTAGGCAAGTAAGAGACTTTGTCAGGTAAAAGAGGTGCTTTATTTTGTAAGAGTATTTTTTTTTTAGCAGACTATTAAGCAAGATTTCTTTTCTATCTTTCACCAAAGCTTTCCAATTGTTGTATGTTTCTCTGTGGATGATGTTAAAAGTTCATTTTTCTGAACAACTTCAAGAAATTTTCTTGACCCTGCTCCTTTTTAGGTACCCTTGCATAGCAGTGCTGACCACTTACATACAAGACACCTCTGGGCAGCTCATACCTTATCTTGGCTATGTTTTACTACTGTGGTTTGTTTAAGAAATTTTGTTTTTAAAGCTGTTTTCTTATATAATGAAATTGCACAAGATTACTGTGTCTGAAAAATAATGTTTTCTTAACTGAGCACAAAAACATCTCTGCACATGTCTTTGATGTTTTTATTCAGTTCTTTGAAGGAGAACTAATGCTGATGACTTCTAGTATTTTAGTATCTGATAGCTTCTACGGTTTTGAGGGTTGTCACTTTTTTAAATATTTTGTTTCGTTTTTGTTTTGTTTTGTGTTTTTGTTTTTCCTCATGATGTTGTTTCTGATTCTTACGCATTGAACTGATGTTTCCCATTTAATTTGTAAGGCTGCAGATGTTGCATACTCTTTGGCATAGTGGCTGGAAAAACTCTCAGCAGCCCTAGAGATGTTGAGTTAACTTATGACAATTCTAACAACATGCTTTCTTTCCTCCCTGCCTGATCTATTAATTAATATTTATTCATTAGTGAAAATTAGCTACTGTGTATCATGAAAGAGATGCAGATTGCCCATTTCCTTGAAGAAATGCATAATTAAGTTCAAAAGATAAGGTACCATCTGATTTAAAGACTTTTTTGACAAAACATCAAGGAATATTCTCTTTTCTTTGACCAATAATATATCCTTTAGGTGACTCGTTGGGTGGTATTAAGAATACTCAAACATTCAGAAAGGCTTTTCAGCAAATGTTTAGCAAATCACTCAATGATCAGACATTATCCTTGTTTTGGTGATGTTGCACTGTCTCTCTATGCTTAAGATGTTTACATATACAATACAAAGTTGGAATCCTTACCTCTCTCATCCTTGGTAAAACAAAAACAAAAACAAATAGTATATGAACCTAACTTTGTTTTATTTATATATACAATATATAAAATATAAATTTTTCTAAGTCATATTAATAATATGCATGTAGTTTATTGTTCAAAGTATTATTTATATATCAAATATATAAACATTTTATTTGTATGTAGTCTATAATATATGGTAATATATATTAATGTTGCATATTTATATACAGAATCATGAATATAATTTTTATTTATAGAATACAGAAATATTCTAATTTGTTTATAGACTATGCACACATACATTCTATTGTATAATTCTTATATTTGATAAAATAATATTCTATAAATATAGTTTATATATTATATATAATATATATTTATATAGTTTATATATTATATATAAAATACATATCTATTTGAAATCTAATGTTTTTAACATTTTTCTGAAGATAAAAATCTTCAACATACTTTTGCAAAACACATTCCTGGGCTCTAATCCAGACCTAAAATATCACAATTTATAGGAATAAATTCTAGTTATCTACATACTTAATAGTTACCCCAAATCATTTTTCTCAGAAATTATGACAGTCACTGTACTCTAGTCAACACAGCTTGGTGTGTCATACAAGGGATTTACAAGATGGCTACCCACCAGCTTTACAAGATTATCTCCTGTGATTACCCTTGTCTATGTTCTAGCCACAAAGCACAAGACCCCTATGGTATTCATGCCTTTAAGCTTTACACTTGGTATTTCCTCTTCTTAGAATGCCCATTCCTTTCCCTTTATTCATGAGTTGAATACCTTGCAATCCTTTAGACTCAGCTAAAATATCAGCCCCTCTGGAAGACCTAAAATACAAAGTTTATATTAATAATTTTAGCTAATAACTTTTTAAGTTGTTTTCATGGACTATGGTACCTTGCTAAGTTCTTTATTTACATTTCCTCATTAAGCTGTACATCATCACCCTCTATGCCTAGCTATTATTGATGTCCCCATTTTATAAAGGAGGTAGATGCCAAGGCTTAGAGTAGTTAGTTTGTTGGCCAAGTTCATAGGACGGTAATGGTGGACAAAAGGTTCCAACCTAGATCTACTAGACCCTCTCAAAATGGGAATCTAAGAGCCCAGACTCTAGGGTCCTCCCTGGATTGGCAGCTGAAGCTAACCCATCCTTCCCGCACAGAGATTATAATGAAGCAGCATCCTCTCTGCTCCATGTCCAGGAAGATCTCTAGGCATTTAGTGTGACCACTTGCTTGAATCAGCAGCCTGAGCTGGCCCATCCTTCCTTTGCATACTGTGGTAAAGTGCCGCCTTCCCTGCCCCAAGTTCAGGTGTATTTACCTGTATAAAAATAATTCAAAGCACACATTTGCATGGATTTGCAGACTGAACAACCTCACCCTCCATGTGTGGAGATTGTGGTGCATCAGGGCCCTCTACACTCCACACACAGACAGATCTCCAGGCATCTGGAGCACTCCCTCCCCTGAGTTAGGAGTCTAGGTTGCCTCCATTCCCCATGCAGAGAACTTGAGGCCAAGAGATTCCTCAACTCTGTGGCTAGGCACACTACCAGGTGCTTGATGGCCACCCGCTAGATTCTGCCTTGGTGCTGGGGCTTGTGTCTGGCATTAGGGGACCTCTATGCGGGCCTGCTCAATCTGGCCCTGCCCATCTTGCTCCCTGAACTGCCCCGCCCCCCTGGCAGGGCTGAACAGGAAACTCAGATCACTGTGCAATCTATGGATCAGACTGGTGCTCAAGGCACCAAAGAGCTTCTCCCAGTAAACTAGGATGAAGTATATACCCAGCCACGTTGGCTGAAGCCAGCTCTTACTCATAAGTGTCAACTGCTGGCATATAGGTTGAACCACGCAGCCCAATATAAAACCTGCCAACAGAAATGGCTATAGAAGGGAAGGCAAAAGACTCTACCCAACATTCTGTACAGTCACATACCCTAAGAAGTGGGGAAAAGAAAAGGAAAGAAAATAAGTAATATCACAGGGAAAGAAAGAAAAAAAATCCTACCTGTATAAAAATAATTACAAAAGTTAAAAGTGCCATCATGTCCAGATAAGAAGAAACCAGTACAATAATTCTGCCATCATAAAAATTCTGAATATAGTGATGCCACTAAAGAATCACACTAGTTCTCCAGGAGCATTCCCTAGCCAAAATGGAAACTAAGAAATGACAGATAAATAATTCAAAACATGGATTACAAGGAAGCTCAATGAGATCCAACCCAAGATGGAAAATCAACATGAATAAACTAAAGTAATAAAGAAAATGAAGGACGAGATAAACATCTTTAAAAGAAACAAGTCAGAGTTTCTGGAATTGAAAAACTCACTTAAAAGTTTCAATATACAATTGAAAGCTTTATCAATAAACTGAACCAAACAGAAGAATATCACAGCCCGAAAATGGTCTTTTGAACTAAGTCAGAAAAAAAAAAAAACCTTTTTAAAAATGAACAAAGCCTTTGAAAGATATGGGATTATGCAACATGACCAAACTTATGCATCATTGGTGTTTCTGAGAGAGAAAGAGAAAAAGTAAACAACATGAAAAATATATATGGGAATAATTCAAGAAAATTCTCCTAATCCTGCCAGAGAGGTACAAATCTAGATAGAAGAAATCCAGAGAACACCTGCCAGATACAATAGAAAATGAACATCACCAAGGCATATAGTCTTCAGATTCTCCAAGATCAATGCTACAGAAAAAAATCTTAAAGGAAGCTGGAGAATAAAATTAAAAAAAATTAAAAAATGAAAAGGAAGCTGGAGATAAGGTCAGATCATGTACAAAAGGAACTCCATCAACCTAACAGCAGACTTCTCAACAGAGATGTTACAAGACAGGAGACATTAGAGGGCTATTTTCAGCATTTTAAAGAAGAGAAATTCAAACCAAGAATTTTATATTCCCCAAACTAAGGCTCATAAGTGAAGGAGAAATAAAATTTTTTCAGACAAGCAAGCACTAAGGGAATTTGTTACCACTAGACCTCCCTTACAAGAGATCTCTAAGGGTGCTCTGAATGTGGAAATGAAAGGACAATATCTAGAATCACAAAAACACATTTCAGTACATAGCCCACAGACCCTATAAAACACCCACACAATAGAAACAATGAAGTAATCAGCTAAGAATTTCATAATAGGATCAAAACCTAACATATAAATATTAACCTTGAATGTCAATGGTCTAAACACTCCACTTAAAAGGCATAGAGTAGCAAATGGTATGAAAATTTAAGACAAATCTATCTGCTATATTCCAGAGACTCAACTCACACATAATAACACCCATAGGCTCAAAGTAAAGGATTGGAGAAAGGCCTGCCACACAAATGGAAAACAAAAAAGAGTAGGAGTTGTTATTCTTGTAGCAGATAAAATAGACTTTAAATCAACAACAGTAGAAAAGAACAAAGAAGGGCATTATATAATGATAAAAGGTTCAATTCAAAAAGAAGACTTAACTATGCTAAACGTATACACACCTAACAATGGAGCATCCAGATTCATAAAACGAGTAATTCTCAACCTGCAAAAAGACATAGGTAGCCACACAATAATAGTGAGGAACTTCAACACCCCACTGACAACATTAGACAGATCATTGAGGCGGAATACTAACAAAAATATTCTGGATGTAAATTTGACACTTGACCCATTGTATCTAATACACATCTACAGAATACCCCTCAACCGTAGAATATGCATCCTTCTCATCTGCACATGGACCATACTCCAAGATTAACCACATGCTCTGCCATAAAGCAAGTCTCAGTAAGTTCAAAAGTATCAAAATCACATCAGCCATGCTATCAGACCACAGTAGAATAAAAATACAAATCAATGTCAAGAAGATCTCTCAAGTCAATGAAATTACATGGAAATTATACAACTTACTCCTGAATGATTTGAGGTAAACAGTGAAGGAATAAACTTTTTAAAACTGTGACATAAACAGGAACAGAGACACAACATGACACAATCTTTAAGAAAAAATAAAGGAGAGACGATTCAAATAAGCACAATCAAAAACAAAAAGGGTGAGATTATAGTGATCCTTCAGAAATACAAAAGACTCTCTGAGACTATTAGTTAACACCTCTGTGCACTCAGACTAGAAAATCTAGAGGAAATGGATAAATTCCTGAAAACACACAATCTGCCAAGATAGCATCAGGAAGAAATTGAAACTCTTAAGAGGTCAAATATAGAGTTCTGAAATTGAACCAGTAATTTAAAAAAAAAAAACCTATCAGTTATAAAAAGCCCCAGGCTAGAGGGAGTCACAGCTGAATTCTACCAGATGTGCAAGAAGAGCTGGTACCAATCCTATCAAAACTGTTTTAAAAAATCAACGAGGATGGACTCCTCCCTAACTCATTCTCTGAAGCCAGCATCACTCTGACACAAAAACCTGGCAAAGACACAATGAAAAAAGAAAGCTACAAGTCAATATTCCAGATGAATATATGAATATAGATGCAAACATCCTGAACAAAATACTAGCAAACTGAATTCAGCATCACATCAAAAATCCATCATGATTAAGTTAGCTTAATTCCTGGGATGCAAGGTTGGTTCAACCATATGCAAATAAATAAATGTGATTCACCACATAGAAAGAATTAAAAACTATTGTGGGATCTGGCCAGCAGCCTGCAATGCAACAGGGCTCTTTCTTTGTTCTCAGGCAGATCAGCAGGTCGAGAAATAAAAGACACACACAAGATAGTGAAAGCTGGGTCCAGGGAGGTCACGGCCTTCTGGTCCTGTGATGCCGCCAATGCACAGGATGTACCAGCATTTATTATGAAGTTTAGTGAGGGCAGGGGTAGGTTAGGGAGGGATTTAGGGTCATTTGATTATGAGGTGAGATTGTCACATGGGGATGAAGTAATTCTTTAACATAACATCTGTATGCAGAAGTACAGTATACGGAGATAAGAATTTACAATATAGTGTGTGCATCAGCAATTTCCAACAGAGCCTTAAAACAGAAACACAGTCTTTCCATAACTTATGATTAGCAAGATATTAATCAGCAGTAACAGTGGCAGCAAAAGCTGGTTACAAACAATCAATAGAAACAGGACATGAAGGTAGACAACCAGTTAGACCAGGAATTCTCAGAAGGGTGTATGCCTTAATCCTAAAGAGGCCTAGAAGAGCCGTGGCAAGATAAGGGTGTTTATAGCCCTATCTTATCCATATGGACAGGCGCCCCTCATGCATCCATTTATAGACTCTCCACAAGGGTCGCATTCCATTCCCAGAGCTATGGACATCTGCTTTTCTGGGATAGGAATCTTGGTGATGTGAAACCTCCCTGACTGCACATCCATTCATAGGCTCTCTGCAGGGGGAAGCACATCACGCGCTGTTGGCTCATTCTGGCAGCCCATCCCGGCATTGTCTTTACGCAATCCCGCGTGCAATTTTGTATTTACAATAATCAGGAGCATTTCCTCTTTTATTCCATAGCAATACTTTCAGGGGGTCTCCCTACAAAAAACAAAACCAAAAAAAATGATCATCTCAATAGATACAGAGAAATCTTTCAGTAAAATCCAACATCCCTTCATGATAAAAACCCTCAAGAAACTAGGCATTGGAGGAATATAACTAAAAAAAAAAAACCATTTATGTCAAACCCACAGTTAACATCATATCAATGGGCAAATGTTGGAAGCATTTCCCTTGAAAACTGGCACAGACAAGGATGCCTTCTCTTACCACTCCTATTTAACATAGTATTGGAAGCCCTAACCTGTGCAATCAGGCAAGAGAAAGAAATAAAAGGTATCCAAATGGGAAAAGAAGAAATCAAACTATCTCTCTTCATTGACAATGTCATTGTATACCTAGAAAACTCTAAAATTTCTGTCAAAAGTCTCCTGCAACTGATAAATGACTTCAGGACAGTTTCAAGGTACAAAATTAATGTACACAATTCAGTAGCATTTCTATATACTAATAACGTTCAAGCTGAGAGCCAAATCAAAAATGGAGTCTCATTACAACAGTCACAAACACACAAACACACACACACACACACAAATACTTAGAAATACATGTAACCAAGGAGGTGAAATATCTCTACAAGGAGTGCTATGAAATATTCCTGAAATAAATCAGAATGATACAAGCATATGGAAAAAAATTCCATGCTCATGAATTGGAAGAATCAATACCATTAGAATGCCCATATTGCCCAAAGAAATCTACAGATTCAATGCTATTCCTATCAAACCAATGTCATTTTTCACAGAATTAGGAAAAAAACTGTTCTGAATTTTATATGGAACCAATGAAAGAGCCCGAACAGTCAAAGAAATCCTAAGCAAAATGAATAAAGCTGGAGGCATCACATTATCTGACTTCAAAGTATAAGGCTACAGTAACCAAAATAGCATGGTACTGGTACACAAGCAGACACATAAAGCAAGAGAACAGAATAGAGAACTTAGAAATAAAACCACATACCTGTAGCTATCTGGTCTTCAACAAGTTGATAAAAATAAGCAATGGAAAAAAGATTCCCTTTTCTATGAATGGTGCTGGAATAGCAGGTTAGATACATGCAGAAAACTAAAACTGGTAAAATTGCCTTTTACCATATAAAAAAATTAGCTCAAGATTGAGTAAAGGTTTAAATTTAAGACTTTATGCTATAAGAACCCTAGAAGAAAATCCAGGAAACACCATTCTGGGTATCAGCCTTGGGAAAAATTTTGTGACTAAGTCCTCAAAAGTAATTGCAACAAAACAAAAATTGACAAGCAAGACCTAATTAAACTATAGAGCTTCTGCACAGCAAAAGAAATGATCAACAGAGTAAACAGAAAATCTACAGAATAGGAGAAAATATTCACAAACTGTGCATCCAACAAAGTCTAGTATCCAGAATCTATAAGGAACTTAAAGGATTTAACACGCAAACAACAAATAATCCCATTAAAATGTAGGCAAAAGACATGAACAGACACTTCTCAAAAGAGGACATACAAGTGGCCAACAAACATGAAAAAAAATCCTCAACATCACCCATCATCAGAGAAATGTAAATCAAAACCACAATGAGATGACATCTCACACTAGTCAGAATGACTATTATTAAAAAGTCAAAAAATAACAGATGCTGGCAAGGCTGTGGAAAAAAGGGAATACTTACACCCTGTTGGTGGGAATGTAAATTAGTTCAGTCACTGCTGAGAGCAGTTTGGAGATTTCTCAAAGCACTTAAAACAGAACTACCATTTGACCCAGCAATCCCATTACTGGATATATATCCAAAAGAAAACAAATCATTCTACCAAAAAGATACACGCACTTATATGTTCAGCACAACACTATTAATAACAGCAAAGACATGAAATCAATCTAAGTGCCCATCCATGGTGGATTGGATTAAGAAAATGCAGTACATATATACCATGGAATACTAAGCTTCCATAAAAAAGAACAAAGTAATGTCTTTTGCAGCAACTTGGATGCAGTTTGAGGACTTTATTTTAAGCAAATTCACACAGGAACAGAACACCAAATAGTGCATGTTCTTACGTCTAAGTGAGAGCTAAACACTGTATACTTATGGACATAAAAATGGCAGCAGTAGACACTGTGGACCATTAGAGGAGAAAGGGAGGGAAGGGGACAGGGTTGAAAAACTAAATATTGGGTACTAGGCTCACTACCTTGGTGATGGCATCAACTGTACATACTCCAAACCTCAGCATCACACAGTAAAGCTATGTAACAAGCCTGTGCATGTACCTCCTGAATATAAAATAAAAGTTGAAACTACTTTAAAAATAATTTTATTAAAGTTACTTAAGACAGTCCCTGGCGCATGGTAGGTACTCCACAGAGAAATTAATTTTATTGTACCAGAAGGAGCATTGAGTAATATCGCATGGCCCCTTTTTCAAATGCATTTTCTGTTCCTAGTCAAAATATTTTCGTTTAAAGATAGAAGATAAAGGAAGTAGAAAGTGAATATCTGTGAAGGGGTCTTCTAATTTTTTTTCCTCCCTTTTAGTCAGAAGCCAGAGTCTAAAGCAAGTTCAGGTGCACCACATAAACCTGGCTCAAACTAATCAAAGGCAACCCATCAGCACTACAAGATTTTTCATATGTGTTTCCCATGTCTCCTCTTAACCTGCTTTCCTCATCTTTGCGTTCAGTTTCTCCTTCAAGACTCCTGGCTCTGCACAGCTGGCTTTTGTCTCTTTCCTTCACAGCCCTGGCTTTGTGCATCACTTGACCTCTAGTTCTTACTCCTCTTCCTCAAGACCTCTCTATGCTGTTGGCTTTCATAATTTTTCTGCACTTAAATTGTGCTATGGATGATAATATCTTTTCACAACCCATGGTATTTTTTTCTTATCTTCTTCTTAGAATTCAGTCCAATTTTCCAACAAAACCTCTCTCGCCATTTTTCATTTTATCATCTGTTTTTCTAGAAACCAGTACAGAGAATCATACATAAGAAACACTGTCCGTTTTCTTTCCTTAAACAAAAATTTTCTTATTGTGGCTTAAATATACTGTTCATGCTCATAATACACATGTTATAAGGAACCAAATCAATGGAAGAAGGCTATTTTATCAGTAGATGCCATAAGCATTTTCCTTGTACATGCTAATAGATGTCCAAAGAGCAGGCTAGAAGTCACTGAATCAGGACATGTGAGTTCTAAAAGGAAAAAAAGTGAGTTGACCTCACTTAATCTTTTTCCCCGAACTATTATTTTGCTCTAGTTCATAAAGCTTTGACATACATTGTGAAGATCCACTCTGAGTATTGCATAAGTCTCAAAGCAGTGCCTCGCACAATAGCATGAGGATGTTCTGTCTTTTTTGCCCTCACTTTTCCTATGTAATGGTGTCCATTTTAACTGTTTATATAAAGAGATCATGAATTGAAATTCCAGCAAAATTTTATAATAGACTATTACAAATTTTATTATCAGCCTCTGACCAGTCTTAATCACTCTACATTCCCTTATTTTACCCCATTTGAGACACTGTTCACAGGAACCTCAGCAAGCTTGAGTTCTTTACCTCCTTATCCCAAAACCCATTAAAACCTGAAATCCGGAATGGAGATGGAATCACAGCATTCGTTTTGGAGTGAGGAACCTCAGTAAGCTTGAGTTCTTTACCTCCTTATCCCAAAACCCATTAAAACCTGAAATCCCGAATAGAGATGGAATCACAGCATTCGTTTTGGAGTCAGACACTTCTGATTTCAATACCAAGCCCTGACAACTGGTATCAGTATAACCCATAGCAAGTTATTTAATCAATTTAACATCCCTTATCATTGAGTTTCCTCCCATATAAATGAGGGCAATAACAGTCCTTAGTTCTCACAAACTGTTGTGAGGATTGCATGAAATTGCCAGATACTGCTGAGGTTTGGTAGGAGCATTAATTCTAAGCCAGGATCTTTCTTCTCTCTCTCTCTGTCTCTAAAAATATATGTGTATATATTTTAATATATATATATACACACACACACATACACATATAAAACATGTAAATATATACACACGTATATATTCACATATTTGTTTACACTAGAATAAAAGTGTTTGGCATTTCACTTTTTTGATCTTGTTATTGGAAGCGATCCGTCCTGTTTCCTGTACATATCTCCAAGAGCACAACTTGTAAAGGTGTATTCATTTCTCCCATAAAGGAAGTTATCTCTACTGTGTCATCGTCACACTTAATATGCATCTTCAAGGTAAATGATGTTCTAACAGTGAGTGAGAAAAATACTACCTTTACAAGACAAATCATGGAATGGAGAAAGCATTTTAAAACAGATGTGTGGAAATATTCCCATTATTATGTGAGTCTGCTTTGAAAAATACTAAGTGTATCACCTACAAAACCTCTCATATCTGGACACATGCTCAGAAATGGATTTTCTAAAGTGTTTCAGTATCCTTTAAAGGAGAAGTTCCAGTGGATTTTGATCACTTTGATTAAACACAAATATATACAGTTTCTGACTGGTTTCAAAATGCAATTCATATAGACAGAAAAGGAGATGAAATTTACTAGCCTATTTTTTCAATCAGAACTTTATATTAGTTGGTAGTTGAGGCTGAAAAATGAGTCTTATGATTTAGTGAGGACAGTCAATAAAACCCCTTCCAATAATGGACCCACATATTTCTATAACACAGTTTTTTGATTCTGACAATCATTAGCACCATTACCTGAAACACACTGAATTTGAACTGGGGCTTTTCAAAGCTTTAAGACAAAGTGCTAAAGAAAACATTTGCTAAAAATTATAAAGTATAGGCTCTCTGATTTATCTCACTGAAAAGTTATTACTAATAATATGTCATATAATATCAGCTTAGAGAGAAAATGACAATATATTATTAATAAATATAATAGTAGTAGCTAAAATATTCTTTTCTTTCATCTATTATTAATTGCTATCTTTGTTTAATTATAATATCTGATAAATGTTAGTATATTAGTACATTTGTCTACTGCATACATAGATGGCAGATCTTAATGTCAAAAATTGTTTTTAAACATTTGAAAGGACCAAACCTTTTACAAACATCTTCTTGATGTGGATACTACTGATTTTGTTGTAAAGGTGACACTGAGACAATGTATGAATTCCTTTGCAGAAGAGATAGATTGAGGGTTGCTTGAAAGAGAAGGAATTTGTGTTTTTGTGTTTATAGAGTGAGACTGTCCTCCTTCCCTCTAGCTCCCTCTGTGTTAATTTCTAGGGCTGCAATAACAATGTACCAGAGACGGTGTTGCTTAAAACAATGGAAATTTATTCTCTGACAGTTTGGAAGGCCAGAGGTCTGAAATAAAGATGGCAGTAGGGCCATGTTCCCTCTGGAGGCTCTAGGGAAGTGTCCTTCCTTGCCTCTTCCTAGCTCCTAGCTCTTGGCTAATCATTGACATTCCTTGACTTGTAGCTGCATCACTCCAACTCACCACCTCTATCATCTAAGGCCTTCTTCCCTCTAGGTCTCTGTATCCAAATCTCCCTCTTTTTTCTCTTCTTTGGACACCAGTCATTAGCTTTAGGGCCCACCCAAATCCAGTATGACCTCACCTTAACTTGATTACATATGCAAAGACTCTATTTCCAAATAAGGTCACATTCACAGGTAATAGTGATTAGGATTTGAACATCTTTTGGGGGGTCACAATTCAACCCACTATACTCTGGCTCTCCCAATTCTTCTCTGCTTCCTTGCTCTCTTCAATCGTTGCCTTCTTTTTACCTAGTACTACAGGGGCCTTTGAGTTGTCTGGATGTTCTCCATATTAGAGCCCTTGTACAACATCAAAAGGCCATGGGCTATGTGGGACATGAGGCTTCAACTTGCAGGAAGGGTTGGGCTGTGGCAGGGCATGAAGGATCATGCGGTGTGATTCAGTGGTTACCATTTGCTTTCTTATCCTTTGCAGTTCTCTGTGCTCTAGAACTAAGTGACAGCAATTGAGTACATTTTTTTCCCCTCTTACTCTATTGTGGCTGCCCCCAAAAGCACCATGGATTATGCCATTTTACCCAGATTTCAGAAGCCTACACTTCAACCCCAAAGGGAACCAGTCACTTTCTCTGGATCTAGGCAGTGGAGAATTGGGATGAATACATCAGCCCCAATAACAAACCTCCTTTGAATTGAGTACCTTGAAGTTTGTATAATCCACCCGACCTATTTAATAGAAGCATTCACATTTTCCCAGTAGTCTGAAGACATTTTTTTGTTCAGTTCAATAACATTTCCATGTGCTTTTGTTAGTCAATATTTACTGTGCAATCACGAGTCCAGGATAGATGTGGACAGTCACAGAAAGGTGTACCTTATTATGTTTAAATTAATGAGTTTTATATTTCAACTTCTATAGTCCTTGTTCTATATTCTTTAACTCATATTTTTCTTCTCTTTCATGATTAGATTCCTGATACTCATTCTGGCAATATATAGATATATAGAATTTCCCTTTTTCATAATTGATCTTCCTCCCTCTCTGTCAAACAGTAGTTGTCCTTCCTCTCCTCTGTCTCATCTCTAATTCATCTCTTTTCATTATATAAGATATATATACCAGCCTAGTACCATCATAGTTTATCTCTGTAACTTTTTCCCTCAATTGCTGCCCAATTATTTCATGTTTTAGGCTTTGTTTCAACTGATATATTAGACTGCAGCTATTCAGTAATGCCAAATTCACTTGTAGAGTCTCTTTCCAGAGTAGACCCAGGGGAACCAGCTTCTTTGTCCTCCTTATCTTTGACACTACCTCACTATTAATGACACTCTTAAGAACTGAGCTAACTGGCCCAAAAAGATAATTTAATAGAACTAATAGGTGACAGACATTTGACTTTATGAAAGGCAGACATTTTTTTTTCCCATAGGAGAACATGAGTTCTTTCAATAGAAAAACAGGATGCAATTGTATTTTTTAGTGCTAAGGGACAGGTCTGTTATTCAGACCAATAGTCTTTCAAGCTGTGACAGTTTCTACCTCCTATGTTGTAATGGTAGCTGAGCTTTTCAAATACCTTTGCTCCTTAACACATTTTTTTTTCTGCAAGCTCTTTCATGAGAGACATTTTTTAAAGATTAGTGTGCATGAGATACATTGCATGAAGATCTGTAAAATATATTTCTTTCTATTTTAAACTTTTGCACCAGAGACATAAATAATGTCAACTTATTTTGCTGGCCTCTCCTTTATGTTTTGCCCACTTGTTCCAGGAAAGGGTTACTCCTTTACTTTAAAAGACTCAACTCCTTATTTTACCTTGCCTTCTTTTCATGAGTAATTTGGTTGCTGAAATACTCTTGCAACTCTTACTAGTGCCTTATTCCCCAGCTTACTTACTGTTCACAGTCCTCTGCTGCATTCTTCACTTTCCTTTATAATCCTCATAGTTTTTCTGTCTACCTCTTTTATGCTTGGCATATTTCCTCAAAGTGTAACAAAAAAAAAAAAGTGTGTGCTTTTTTTTTTTTCCATTGCTCTATTTGCCACATGTAGCCATTCTCTTAGTGACTGTCATAAAGTAAAGCAAATCTCTGCAAAGGCTTTATCGTTGGAGTTCAGCACCAGGAATGATTTCCATTACCTAGCGTTTCAGGAGTCCTCATATAGTTGATCGGCATTGTTTCAAGGACTTTGCTCTGTCCCTTGTCTTCGAAATGGCCTGCCATAAGCTTGCATAAATGCTGCAAACTCTTTATGGCATACAGTGGTGAGCATGTTTATTTCAGGGACCCTGCCTTGCCTTCAGAGCCTTATTATTATTTTTCCCTTTTCTTCAAAAGTTGTGCTTTTATGTATTTAGTGCTTCCACCAGTCAATAGCATTATAACATTAAAAACATTGTAAACCAAGGTCTTTGGCGTCTGGCAGAGACCTGAGTACAAATCTAAGTTTTGCCACTGACTGGTTGGGTCACCTTCCTGAGTTAATTAACTGCTCTCATCCTTAGATTCTTCACCTGGAAATATAAATAATAATAGTTAATCATAAGGTTATTAGGAGGATTATGTCTGCGTTTGTGACTGTGCACTGGGGAATGTTCAATAAATGTTGGCTATTATTTTTTACAAGTGTATACAGAGCTTTCTCCAACACTGCACAGTTTCTATTTGTGAAACATGCCATCATAGTTTGTCAGTGATTTCAGTGATTTCTCTTACTCTATCTATGAAGGCTTTCTTTATTTTTTGATGGAATTTAGTGCTTGTTGCCCCAGACTGGAGTGCAATGGCGGGATCTCGGCTCACCGCAACCTCCCCCTCCCGGGTTCAAGCGATTCTCTTGTCTAAGCCTCCCGAGTAGCTAGGATTACAGGCATGCGCCAACATACCCAGCTAATTTTGTATTTTTTTAGTAGAGATGGGGTTTCTCCATGTTGGTCAGGGGGGTCTCGAACCCCAGACCTCAGGTGATCCACCCACCTCAGCATTCCAAAATGCTGGGATTACAGGCGAGAGCCACCGCACCGGCCCTCTATTTAGGCTTGATAATTTCTTCAAAGGCTTGATAATTTCTTCAAAGGCTTGATAATTTCTTCTTACCTAAGACTGTGTAATTCAATTCTTTATAGGTAGATCTTTATATAACATTTTACCATTCTTCCTTTCAAATAAAAATTTTAAAAAATACAGAATAACAAAACAATTAAAGTCACTCATAATTTTATGTATCTGTAGTGAGTTTAGATGTGTATGTGCATGTGTATATGTGTGTGCATGTATGTATGCATAATTATATCTACAATTATATTTATATTTATGTAAAAGCGTGTCTCCCCACCACTCTAATGTCCCTCTGTTATCACCACTAAAAGAAAACAATTTTTTTACAATTTGATGATATGAATATGGTGATTCATTTTGCTATGCTTATAGGTATATATTATTTACACATACATTTTTGCTTAAAAATGTGTTTTAATATTCATACTTTATATACATAATTAATGCCAGTTCCTTAGGCAATTTTTCCTTCTCTTTTGCTCCATACTGACTTTACTTTCCTGTAAGTTTTAAAGAATTAATTACCAATAGAAAAATTAATCATACAAAGCATGTACATTTCACTCTAGAGTTTGCAATGTGTTTTTCACATGTTATTTTGTTTAGTGTCCACTGCCATGTTGTGAAATGGATTACAATATTTCTATTTTATAAATGAAGGTATCCGAAATCACAAGGGTTAAGTAGTGGAGAAACTTTAGACCCCAAGACTGCAGGCCTCGAAATCTCAGATCCCTGACACTTTCCTGGGGGAAGTGCATAACCACCCTAAACAGTTGGTTTTACGTTTTTCCACCTTCTCCTACTGCCTGCCATGAGATTGGTGCACCATACTTTATCACTTGAATCACTTTATATTGAAAATTGTGTTCATTAAATTTTGAAGGTCTTTCCTATACTTCTATGTATTCCTCAAATAAATTTCTCCCATTAGTATGACATAATCTAAAAGCAGGTACATTACTTCATTTTTCAGAATCCAAGAGTAGCTATGTTTTCTCTAAATAAAACTCATTCTCAATATTGCCATTTCTCAGATATAATATAGGAATCTAGACGTAGGCATTAAAACAGTGTAGTGGTTAAAAATTATAAGATTTGAAGATCCACTGCCCAAGTTCAAATCTCAATTCTGAGACTTCTTAGCTGTGTAACTTTTGTCTGGTCCTCAGTTTCCCTGTCTCTACAATAAAAATGGTAATAATACCTACACCCAAAGATTGTGGAAATGATTAATAGACTCAAGATTTTCAGACATTTAACAGTTTTAAACATTAATTTCACAACATTAATACTGTTTGTCCTATAATGAGTTCTGAGAAATGTTAACTAAGATTACCATTATGATAAAAATAAGGCACAGATATTGGTCTAAAATTCTCTGTTTTGGTTGTGTCTCTGCCCGGCTTTGGCATCAGGATGATGCTGGCCTCATAAAATGAGCTAAGGAGGATTCCCTCTTTTTCTATTGATTGGAATAATTTCAGAAGGAATGGTACCAGTTCCTCCTTGTACCTCTGGTAGAATTCGGCTGTGAATCCATCTGGTCCTGGACTCTTTTTGGTTGGTAAGCTATTGATTATTGCCACAATTTCAGCTCCTGTTATTGGTCTATTCAGAGATTCAACTTCTTCCTGGTTTAGTCTTGGGAGGGTGTATGTGTCAAGGAATTTATCCATTTCTTCTAGATTTTCTAGTTTATTTGCATAGAGGTGTTTGTAGTATTCTCTGATGGTAGTTTGTATTTCTGTGGGATCGGTGGTGATATACCCTTTATCATTTTTTATTGCATCTATTTGATACTTCTCTCTTTTTTTCTTTATTAGTCTTGCTAGCGGTCTATCAATTTTGTTGATCCTTTCAAAAAACCAGCTCTTGGATTCATTAATTTTTTATGAACACTGATGCAAAAATACTCAATAAAATACTGGCAAACCGAATCCAGCAGCACATCAAAAAGCTTATCCACCATGATCAAGTGGGCTTCATCCCTGGGATGCAAGGCTGGTTCAACATACGCAAATCAATAAATGTAATCCCTTTGAAAACTGGCACAAGACAGGGATGCCCTCTCTCACCACTCCTATTCAACACAGTGTTGGAAGTTCTGGCCAGGGCAATTAGGCAGGAGAAGGAAATAAAAGGTATTCAATTAGGAAAAGAGGAAGTCAAATTGTCCCTGTTTGCAGATGACATGACTGTATATCTAGAAAACCCCATTGTCTCAGCCCAAAATCTCCTTAAGCTGATAAGCAACTTCAGCAAAGTCTCAGGATACAAAATCAATGTACAAAAATCACAAGCATTCTTATACACCAATAACAGACAAACAGAGAGCCAAATCATGAGTGAACTCCCATTCACAATTGCTTCAAAGAGAATAAAATACCTAGGAATCCAACTTACAAGGGACGTGAAGGAGCTCTTCAAGGAGAACTACAAACCACTGCTCAATGAAATAAAAGAGGATACAAACAAATGGAAGAACAGTCCATGCTCATGGGTAGGAAGAATCAATATCCTGAAAATGGCCATACTGCCCAAGGTAATTTATAGATTCAATGCCATCCCCATCAAGCTACCAATGACTTTCTTCACAGAATTGGAGAAAAATATTTTAAAGTTCATATGGAACTTTAAAAGAGCCTGCATCACCAAGTCAATCCTAAGCCAAAAGAACAAAGCTGGAGGCATCACGCTATCTGACTTCAAACTATACTACAAGGCTACAGTAACCAAAACAGCATGGTACTGGTATCAAAACAGAGATATAGATCAATGGAACAGAACAGAGCCCTCAGAAATAATGCCGCATATCTACAGCTATCTGATCTTTGACAAACCTGAGAAAAACAAGCAATGGGGAAAGGATTCCCTATTTAATAAATGGTGCTGGGAAAACTGGCTAGCCATATGTAGAAAGCTGAAACTGGATCCCTTCCTTACACCTTATACAAAAATTAATTCAAGATTGATTAAAGACTTAAATGTTAGACCTAAAACCATAAAAACCCTAGAAGAAAACCTAGGCAATACCATTCAGGACATAGGCATGGGCAAGGACTTCATGTCTAAAACACCAAAAGCAATGGCCACAAAAGCCAAAATTGACAAATGGGATCTAATTAAACTAAAGAGCTTCTGCACAGCAAAAGAAACTACCATCAGAGTGAACAGGCAACTTACAAAACGGGAGAAAATTTTCGCAACCTACTCATCTGACAAAGGGCTAATATCCAGAATCTACAATGAACTCAAACAAATTTACAAGAAAAAAACAAACAACCCCATCAAAAAGTGGGCAAAGGAAATGAACAGACACTTCTCAAAAGAAGACATTTATGCAGCCAAAAAACACATGAAAAAATGCTCACCATCACTGGCCATCAGAGAAATGCAAATCAAAACCACAATGAGATACCATCTCACACCAGTTATATTGGCAATCATTAAAAAGTCAGGAAACAACAGGTGCTGAAGAGGATGTGGAGAAATAGGAACACTTTTACACTGTTGGTGGGACTGTAAACTAGTTCAACCATTGTGGAAATCAGTGTGGCGATTCCTCAGGGATCTAGAACTAGAAATACCATTTGACCCAGCCATCCCATTACTGGGTATATACCCAAAGGACTATAAATCATGCTGCTATAAAGACACATGCACACGTATGTTTACTGCAGCACTATTCACAATAGCAAAGACTTGGAACCAACCCAAATGTCCAACAATGATAGACTGGATTAAGAAAATGTGGCACATATACACCATGGAATACTATGCAGCAATAAAAAAGGATGAGTTCATGTCCTTTGTAGGGACATGGATGAAATTGGAAATCATCATTCTCAGTAAACTATCGCAAGGACAAAAAACCAAACTCCGCATGTTCTCACTCATAGGTGGGAATGGAACAATGAGAACACATGGACACAGGAAGGGGAACATCACACTCTGGGGACTGTTGTGGGGTGGGGGGAGCGGGGAGGGATAGCATTAGGAGATATACCTAATGCTAAATGACAAGTTAATGGGTGCAGCACACCAGCATGACACATGTATACATATGTAACTAACCTGCACATTGTACACATGTACCCTAAAACTTAAAGTATAATAATAAAATAAAATAAAAAATAAAATAAAAATAAGGCATAGAGTAATCATATAGCTTTCCCAGATAGCATTAAAGATGATGATAAAAATCATTTCCTGTACAAAACAATGTGCTTTCCACTGATAAGTTTTGTACTGGCTATTTTACAGTGACTAATGAGAGCTCTGCACAGACTGAATACCAAAACTTTTACCATATTCTTGTAATATTCCTATAACTGCGTGTGAATTGATGTTTTATGGAAATATTTGAACAGAAATAATTATAGATGTAATGATATTGTGAATACACAGCTTACAGATATCCTATATATTTATACGTGAACACATTTATTGTGTGATTACTGCATCTGTTAAAATGTCTGACAAAGCAAACTCTGATGGACAAGTGATATTAAAACAGTACTTCATACTTTTCAAATAATGAAAACATTTAGAGAATGCAGTGGGTTTATGAAAAGGGAAGGAGGCTAGTAGATGCTGGAGTTCTAGTTCTATCTGCTCCTAAATGTGTGATCTATTTGATACATACGTTAATATATTTAAATCTATTCTTTGCCTCTTAACATGGCAGGTCTGGGGTAGGTCATCTCTAAAATTACTGCCAGCTTTGGCATTTTTATTTCTCTTTGAATAACTTAGAACTTTATATTTACAATTGTTGATAAGTGTAATGCAGATCACGAAAGTGTTGAAGATCATACAAATGTTGTCTTAAAATTCTTACACTGAATGGGCTGGGCGCAGTGGCTCACGCCTGTAATGCCAGCTCTTTGGGAGGCTGAGGTGGA
This sequence comes from Gorilla gorilla gorilla, assembly GCF_029281585.2. NCBI lineage: Eukaryota > Metazoa > Chordata > Mammalia > Primates > Hominidae > Gorilla > Gorilla gorilla. The sequence goes on from NC_086017.1 coordinate 16,133,772, forward strand.
AGGATCACAAGGTCAGGAGTTCCAAACCAACCTGGTCAAGATGGTGAAACCCCATCTCTACTAAAAATACAAAAAAAAAAAAAAAAAAAATTAGCAGGGCGGGTGGCATGTACCTGTAGTCCCAGTTACTCAGAGGCTGAGGCAGGAGAATTGCTTGAACCTGGGAGGCTGAAGTTACAGTGAGCCGAGATCACACCACTGCACCCCAGCCTGGGTGACAGTGAGACTCTGTCTCAAAAAAAAAAAAAAAAAAAAAGAAAAGAAAAATAAATCTTACCCTGAATGGAGACTACTTATAAAACATAACAATTATAACAGTATGCCAGCATTACTACTCTGGCACTTTAGGGTCATTATTAAGTTAAATAAGGATGACTTGAAAACAATCACTGCAATGCCACCACAGTCGATCTCATAACCAAGAAGACTACTAAATAACTAGTGAGTGGGAAGTGTTAGCATGGAGACTCTGGACAAAGAGATGATTCATATCTTCCATGGGATAGGTGGGATGGCATGAGATTTCATCACGTTACTCAGAAGGGCATGCAATGTAAAACTTGTCAATTTCTATTTTTGGATTTTCCATTTAAGATTTCTGGGCTGTGGTTGACTGGGGGTAAGTGAAACCTAGGAAAGCAAAAAAGAGGATAAAAGGGGCATTACCGTATATGCCAGACCCTGAGCTAGTGTCTCAATAGCTAGATGATGAATGACTGAGTAAACTGACAAACAGAAGCCATAGATGTCAGCCCTAGGAGTAAAGAGGCAATCCTAGAAAAAACCACGGTTTAAAAGGATATGGTACCACGGAAGGAATGATCGATTGCATTAGCAAATGCAGTTCAGTCATAGAAGGCATGTTTATTTGTTGTCTGCTCCTGTTAGAAATCTGCTTTTAAGGTTGAATTGTTGAACAGTACTCTGTCATGTCAGGAGGATACAGGATTTACAAGTAAACTGGTCACCTATGCAATCTGGCATTAATTGCACAATTTCCTCTAGACTAAATTTAGAGCATCTGTATTAAGGAACACATCGTTAAGAGAGATTCCCAGAGAAACGTGCCTACTTCCCTAACATATTTCTGCTTCCAACACTCTATAATCAGCCCATTCCTTCCCCAGGCTAAAAACAATCTAAGGCAATAGCTAAAGAGAAAAACTAGAGCATAATCAGGTAAAATATGTATAGGGTACCCCAGTCCCTTCTTTTGAAGTAAAATAAAAGAAATAAAAGGAAAGGAAGTGATGATTACAGGTATGTGATGAATGCTCACTATGCCTGGAGACTACAGACAAGTAAGGCACAGACATTGGAATCTACTTTAAGGTTAAAATACACTACAGCCATTCACACGCTTGTTATGCCACACTTGTTACTGGAGTCACTGAGATAAATTTTTCAGCTTCATTGTCTTTGTTTTTCCACTATTAATTTTACTTATTGCATGTTTTTAATATGCTAGACACAGCGTTCAATGTAATGCATATATTATCAGTACTTAATTGTAGAACTATCCTGTGAAGGACATCGCCATGCTCATTTTACAGACGAAAAAACAAAGGCTCAGATAGGGTCTACCAGTAGCCAATAGAGGAATTGGGGTTTGATCCCAGGTCTCCTAAAAACTAATGTATATACAGTTAGCCTCTATTCTATACAGCCTTCAAAATCTTTTTCAGTGGAGATACTTGAAGTAAAGTGAAAAGAGTAAGCAGATAAATTCAGTTTACATTTCACCCAATGCCAAATAAAGCTTTCCCTAATCTTGTTTACTCTAAGAATATAAAGTTATTTTCTTAACTGGCTTAATGCATATTCATGAACACTATTAAAATGTCTAGGTTTGGCCAATCGCGGTGGCTCACGCCTGTAATCCCAGCACTTTGGGAGGCCGAGACCGGCGGATCACAAGGCCAGGAGATTGAGACCATCCTGGCTAACAAGGTGAAACCCCGTCTCTACTAAAAATACAAAAAATTAGCCGGGCGTGGTGGCGGGCGCCTGTAGTCCCAGCTACTCGGGAGGCTGAGGCAGGAGAATGGCGTGAACCCGGGAGGCGGAGCTTGCAAGGAGCCGAGATTGCGCCACTGCACTCCAGCCTGGGCGACAGAGCGAAACTCCGTCTCAAAAAAAAAAAAACAAAAAAAAGTCTAGGTTTATCAAGTATACCAATTGTACTTGATAAACAATACAATTTCATGTAGAGAACATGTGGAACTGAACAAGATCACTGTGAGAGCAAAGCCTGAATTCCATAAATGTCCTTCAAGTATTTTCTAGTATAGAAAAATACCTATTTTAGAACATGAATTTCTTCTTTTTGATGGCCAGCTACGACGGACTCTCCAGAAATATTCACATGTTCACAAATTTTGAGTGTGCTTTAGTAATATTAGGCAAAAAGAAATGTTTAAAATAATGATGAAAACAAAAATGAAAAGTTATGATACACTGAACATGTAATATGTGCAAGGAAAATTAAATGAATTTCTTGAATTGATTATTAATTTACCTTATTAGAGCTTAGGAGCATATGAGATTCCATGTTGTCCTAACTACGAATCAGAACATTAAGGAGGACTAGTCTCTTTTGAACCAGTGCTTCTCAACCTGGGGTGCATTACCCTTAGGGGATTCATGCATTCCAGAAATATTATTCAATTTTCATGTGCCTTTATATTTTTTTGGGAGGAGAGAGTCCATTTTTTTTCACCAGATGGCTAGAGATATCTGTGATTTTCTTCAAAGTGAACTAGAGATGAAAAAATAAAACTATATACTGGCACCAAAATTGTGGTCAATATTTAATGACATTGGAGAGTACTTTTGAAATAATGTTGATTAAAAATTAAGAAAAAAATTATGTGGAGACATCTCATAACATCTCACGTCTATAAAATAATTTATTGAAGATTTCAAATATACCATAATGTAAACAAACAGCAGTTATCTATCTGCTCATAGATAACTTTTAGTCTCTTTTTCCATTTATTTGTTAATGTTTTAATGTTTTTAAGGTGTTATTTTAAAAGCTTTTTAGAATGACCATATTTTAACATTACACTAGAAAAATCAATATTTTAAAGATATTTGAATCAATAATATAAAATAAAATATATTCAACATGATTCCCCTTAATACCACCAGACTCTCCTGAGAAAAAGTGGACTTTTCATTTATCTAGAAAATTTGATTCAAATTTTTTGAATGTCCTGATTCATTTGTTCTGAAGGGAGACCTGCTGGTGCTGTCGGGAATGTGAATATTCATCATTAACTTATGATTTACATTCAGTTCTCCAATACTTTCCAATTGGAAAAAGTGGTCTTTATGTTCTCAAAGTTCTTTGCTAAAGGGGAATGTTTATCGTATGATTTTTATAGACAATCTGGTGTGTATGATCCAAATTAGATTTTGAAAAGCTTTTTTGCTCTAAATTGGCAGCTATTTAAGGACATTGGTGGCAGAAAATTCTTGTCTCCATCATGTCTCCAATCCTCTGAGATTTTATACTTTTTTGTAGGTTTCATTTTATTTAAACCCGTGCAAATTTTTGAGAATGTAATCACATATCTACAATGAATCTTCTTAAAGCAAACAAAATTGTTTAAGTGGTGATTATGCATTTTTTAACACTGAGCTCTGACATTCACTTTATTTTGAAGAGACACTTTACAGGCTTATTACAGAATAGCTCTTTGACTGGCCGTATATGAAATAATCTTTTTAAATGGCAGAATGATTGTTTGATTACAAAATTATTAATCGCAATTTGAGCTCTTTAGAGTTGGATGGGATGTCAGAGGTTATCTGGTATATTTTTCCATCTGATGCCTAAGTTGCCTCCAAATTTTCTAACATCTGAACACTCTGCGTGACCTAGAACATATTATCTCATTGGGCCAAGCATTCTGAATCAAGTAACTTTAATTTTAGACAAGCTTCTTTATTGCATGAAATCCCAATGCTTCTCTTTTGAAATGCTAGTAATTAATTTTTGTCCTGACTTTTAGGGTTATATGAAAAAAGTCTTATTCTTTCAAATTCCAGATGGAGAGGATTTACTGCAAGCTACAATCAACCAGTCCAAACTAGATTAAGCAAAAAAGATAATAAATATTAATTCAATGCAGAATTGAGCAGGTAGAGTTTGGTCCTAAAGTGTGTGGCTTAATTACGATTTTGGCTTTCTATGTGTAAGACCCTCTCAGTGTACAGTAATCGTCTTATCTGTGGGACAATTTGTTGCACTTAACATAAATTTTAGCAGTTTTATACAACACTATTGAACTAATTTGTTTTCTCCATGTGTTTCTCTTGTGCATATCAACTTTACCTTTTGTTATGAATCTCCTTTTGGAACCAAATTTTAAGATTTATAATCATTATGCTTCATTTTTTCTGATATGAACTATGATAATAACCAGTTGATATCTCTGGTTTGAATCACCTGTAAATTTTATGATTATGTCAGGTATGTTCTTAGACTATATAATGCATATAGATAACCTAACACTATACTTGCTGGATGTAGACTCAAGGTCTATTTGAAGTAAATTAGCATCATTCAAACTATTACTAAAATGGTTGAATGGGGGGCAAAGCATAAGATAAAATTCTGCCGTAAGACTTTACTCTTCTATAATGAGAAACTGACTTTAATCATCACATTTAGGTTGCACATCAACCTAGAGCCTGATCCAGGTTTTGTTTAGCCAACCGGAAACAAAGCAAAAAACTTTAATCAAATGCATGGCTGATATGTGTGCACGTGCATGTGCACACAAACACACATGTATACTATAGGTACATTTGTATGCATATATGTGCATATATATGCAATCTAGACAAGCAACACTTAGCACACTAGCTGTCTGCAGTCTTGGATATATATTTTTTCCATAATGATTACATTTTATTTTTCAAATAAAAATAACATTTACTTTATGTTGGGTTTTTACCATAGTTTGTAAGCCCAAGTGTCTTATTTGTCATAATTCAAGCTGTCTGACCAGCTTAAAGTACTTAAGAAATGCCTACTCAGTAATTTATTCCAGAATTTTCTAGGAAATTATGTTTGATTCCTGATCTTCAGGAATCTTCCTCTACCATCTAGGCATTTGTCTGACTCATTCTTCCAGTACCAATTTGACTTTCCAGGAGTCCATGAAATTACACTAGTGGATGCCGTGCCCAGATCCCCTCTTCAGGTTTGAAGCACTTAACTCCCTATAGCTGTTGCACCTGCTGGTGGTAAAGGCCTCAGCTGTCAGCCTGTCTAAAAATGTCCTTCAGCTGATGACAGCTGCCTCACACACAGCCACGCTCTTTTCTGGGGACAGCCTGGATCTGGTGACTCTTCCATACAGGAATGTAAAAACATACCCGCTTCTGACAGCAGAATAACCTCGAGGGCCCATCCCAGCCTCAGTGCTCTCCAGGAGATCACCCGAGCTCTTTGTAACTGCTTTGTAGCTCAACTTTTCTTTGCCAATCCTACTTCCTAATAAACTTTTTTCATGTTACTCTCCATCTCTGTCTGCTTCCCAGGGAACCCAATTTGAAGCAGTTACTGAATCCAAATCAGAGCTCTCATTTCTAAGTTCTCAGAGCAATGACTTAATTCATCTTTGCCAGATAGCTTCTAATCCATTTTTACCCTTTAACTCCCTCTAGTCCTGCCTGAAATTTAATTATTTCTTAAACATTTATGTTCAAATTTTCTAGTCATATCTACATACACAAAAAATAATTTTAGATCACTTTTTTAAAACTGGATAGCTAATGAGAAATGTTATCAAAAATATGAAAAACTTGTGTTTTATTATCTCAACCTTCAAAGTTTTAGTGAAAGCGTTGACACAACTTCATTGGTAAAGATAATGAGGCATAAAATAGAGAGATTATTGTTTCTAGAATATACTGTTTTCTGGTAATATTATTCACAGTTGGCATCAGGCTTTCTCTAGAAATTAATCTCGTTTATTCAGTTCATAAAAGTGTTATGAAACTATTAGACCTAATTAAAACTCCAGTAATTAGCTGCTTATAAAATAAAATAATTTATAACTTTGTAGATAACAATAACTAGTTTGAAAAGAAAATGACAGTAACGGATCTCATCCAGAGTAAAAACAAAATTTAAAATCTTTAAAGATAAGCATAACAAAAATGTAAAGGGCCTATACAAAGAAAGCTACACTTTTTTTTTTTTTTCTGAGGATGGAGTCTCACTCTATTGACCACACTGGAGTGCAATGGCGCCATCTCGACTCACTGCAACCTCCAGCAAAATGTTGTTAAGGCACACAGAAAAGATTTGAAAATGTAAGAAGACAAAGGTGGTGATTATCTCAAAATAAATAATTTTAAAAACACTATATGTATGCAGGCAATGAATTAAAATGCTTACGGTGTAAACAGCTCCAACAAGTTAATGATAAAACTATCAGCACCTTATTAAAAATATGGAGCAGACATGTCTGAGTAATGGAACCGGCTCCACCATTTATTAACTTTGAATAACATGGTGGAGTACTAAGTCCCTGTGAGCCTGGGACTCCATATCGACTGTGAAGCAAATTGTCTACCTTATGGAGTTAATGCAAGGAACAATAGCGACGATGAAATCTCTAAAACACACTGCCTGATTCTTGGCTGCCTTAATTAATTCAAATAATGACGGCTTTACTTAATCTTCTGAAAATAAATAAATAAATAAATATATATATGCGCAAAATGAAAGAAAAAATCTACTTCTCTAGAAATGGAGGAAATTAAAATAAACATTACAATGAAGCATCATATTTTACTTATAAAACTTGCAAATTTTAAGGATTTTAATCACATTATTTACAATAACACAAAGTTTATAAATGCACAACAAATTGTGGAATTCTATATGTTGGCCATTGGATGGCTTTTAGAAAATGATCTTATTATATTGTACAAGTACATTTGATGATATAAAAAATATTCACTATACTTTGACTGGAATGTTATTAAATTCCCAGGGAACCCATTTTGTTAATGAAGGAATAAAAATGTAAATTCAAGTGAATAGTAGCCACATAGGAATATAACTGTTGTGTTATATTAGACCTTCCCCCCCAAAAAAGACTTAGGTAGGTATATTAAGGAGGATTACATAGAAAATCGTGTTTGAATTGTAAAGGAGCCAAATGGGAAATGATGCCAATTGGCACATATTCTATGCATTAACTGGTACTTTCATGGTATAGTAAGCAAAATTATAGTATATTACTTAATTGCCTAGAAATCTCCAGGTACTCATTCACACATTGTGAATTATAAATATTATTTTTACTTCCAAGTATTTTCCTCCCTGGAAGTGTATTGCTTCTTTGTTTTTAATACAAGAGTGTAAAAGGAAAGTATTCCACAACACTTTTAACTTTGTCAAGAACAGTAGCAAAAAATACCTCTGTTAGTGAAAATAACATAATTTCACTTAGGTGCACTGATGCTTGGTAAGATCATTTGTAGAATTATGGGCATTGCTTGAAGAACTGTTCTTATTTATTTATTTTACTGATAGAAAAAATATTTTGCTCCACATTGGTTGTAAAAATAATGTAGAGAATTATTAACTTCATCCTCTAGCAAATAAAAGTAAAAAAAAAGTAAATTTTTATAAAATAGGAGATAGAAACATATTTAACCATTAATTATCAGAAAAATAAGTATCCCTGAATTTGACATAGTCCCTGTATTATTTTAGTGATATACTTTACAATGGAATAGTCAATGGAAATAAAGAATATTATTTGCTTATTAGAGGGAGGAATTTTATACTTACTAAAATGTCCACAGTATACAAGTTCTCTTCAATTCGGATGGATTGTGAAAAGGTTAAAATTATATCTAATATATATAATGTAATCTTTTGTTATTATAACATTTATTATATATAATACAGTGTAACTATTATATATTATGTATACAATATAATATATATTATACAATAAAAATTGTATAATATATAATATACACATATATACTATATAATATATACTTTTATATTATAATTATATATTATATTTGTATTAGATATTAAATACTACATAATATATACTTTTATGTATTTCATATAATATATTGTAAAATTATATTATATCTAATGATGAATATGTTATGATGAAAGGAATATATAATTGTCAGCTTTTTACAAACCATCTGAATTGAAGAGAATTTGTGTACTATGGACATTTGATATATTATAAAAGTTACAACATACTTTATAAATAATGCTGAATATATTATAATGATGTTCTTTTCAGTTGTGTATATGTATGTGAACCAGTGTTTTGCAAATCTGTAAGAAGAAGAGAACCAGTCAGAAAATTTACAAGGAAAAGATTTATGACTTGCTCACCATTGAAGAAATTGATAAGACGTATAAGAATCACATGTTTTCAATCCACATTCCAGGAATCCCTAGGGATTATTTAAATCAGCGTGTCCCATTCAAAATTTTTCTAGCAGGAGAAAAAGAAACAGAAAACAAAGAAGATAGCATGAAAAATGGTCTCAGTTAAAGACTACCAGGAAGGAAGGCATGAAAGGATACGAATTAATAACTTCCTCCCACCATCTCCCAGCCCTTCTGCAGCTTCCAGTACAAGTGCACGTGTCTCATTAGTTTTTTGAATTCACACCTATTAGAATGGCTACAACTTTATTTCCATAAGTTCAAATATAATCATTTTCATTAAACAGGAAGTAACAAGCACAACTGAAGTGGTTTTCTTTCCGTGCTCCTCCTTAAAAATATGTGCTTACTTACTGATATAGTTTGGCTGTGTTCCCACCCAAATCTCATCTTGAATTGTAACTCCCACAATTCCCATGTATCGTGGGAGGAACCCAGTGGAAGGTAATTGAATCATGGGGGCGGGTCTTTCCCATGCTGTTCTTGTGATGGTGAATAGGTCTCACGAGATCTGATGGTTTTAAAAAGGGGAGTTTCCCCGTATAAGCTCTCTTCTCTGCCACCATGTGAGATTCACCTTTCACCTTCCTCCACGATTGTGAGGCCTCAGCAGCCCTGTGGAACTGTAAGTCCGATAAACATCTTTCTTTCGTAAATTGCCCAGTCTCAGATATGTCTTTATCAGCAGAGTGAAAACAGACTACTACGGTAAATTGGTACCAGCAGGGGAGTACTGCTGAAAAGATACCCAAAAATGTGGAAGCAACTTTGGAACTGGGTAGCAGGCAGGGGCTGCAACAGTTTGGAGGGCTCAGAAAAAGATAGGAAAATGTGGGAAAGTTTGGAACTCCCCATAGACTTGTTGAATGACTTTATCCAAAATGCTGATAGTGATATGGACCATAAAGTCCAGGCTGAGATGGTCTCAGATGGAAATGAGGAACTTGTTGGGAACAGTAGCAAAAGGTGACTCTTGTTATGTTTTAGCAAAGAGACTAAGCATTTTTCCCCTGCCCTAGAGATTTGTGGAACTTTGAACTTGGAGAGATGATTTAGGGTATCTGGTGAAATAAATTTCTAAGCAGCAAAGCATTCAAGAGGTTACTTGGGTGCTGTTAAAGGCATTCGTTTTTATAACGGAAGCAGCATAAAGCTTTGGAAAATTTGCAGCCTGACAATGTGATAGAAAAGAAAATCCCGGCAGGGCATGGTGGCTCACGCCTGTAATCCCAGCACTTTGGGAGGCTGAGGTGAGCACATCACCTGAGGTCAGGAGTTCAAGACCAGCCTGGCCAACATGGGAAAACCCCGTCTCTACTAAAAAAAAAAAAAAAAGTACAAAAAATTAGCCAGGCGCAGTGGCGGGTGCCTGTAATCCCAGCTACTCGGGAAGCTGAGGCAGGGAGAATTGCTTGAACCAGGGAGGTGGAAGTTGCAGTGAGCTGAGATTGCACCACTTGCACTCCAGCCTGGGCAACAGAGCGAGACTCCATCTCAAAAAAAAAGAAAAAAAGAAAATCCCATTTTTTGGGAAGAAATCCTAGACAACCACAGAAATTTGCATAAGTCATGAGGAGGCGAATGTTAATCCCTAAGAAAATGGGGAAAATGTCTCCAGGGCATGCCAGAGGTCTTTCCAGCAGCCCCTCCCATCAAAGGCCCAGAGGCCTAGGAGGTAAAAGTGGTTTTATGGGCTGAGCCCAGGGTCTCCATGCTGTGTGCAGCCTAGGGACTTGGCAACCTGTGTCTCAGCTGCTATAGCCATGGCTGAAAGGGGCCAATGTAGAGCTCAGGCCGTGGCTTCAGTGGGTGCAAGCCCCAACCCGTGGCAGCTTCCACATGGTGTTGAGCCTGCAGGTGCACAGAAGTCAAGAATTGAGGTTTAAGAACCTCTGCCTAGATGTCAGAAGATGAATGGAAACGCCTGGATACCCAAGCAGAAGTTCGTTGCAGGGGTGGGGCTCTCTCATAGAGAACCTCTGCTAGGGCAGTACAGAAGGACAATGTGGGCTAGGAGCCCCCACACAGAGTCCTTACTGGGTCACCACCTAGTGGAGGTATGAGAAGAGGGCCACTGTCCTCCAGACCCTAGAATGATAGATCCACTGACAGCTTGCACCATGTGCCTGGAAAAGCTACAGACACTCAACACCACCCCATGAAGGCAGCTGGGAGTGAGGCTGTACCCTGCAAAGCCACAGGCGTCGAGATAACCGAAGACTATGGGAACCTACCTCTTGCATCAGCATGACCTGGATGTGAGACATAGAGTCAAAGCAGATCCTTTTGGAGCTTTAAGATTTGACTGCCCTGCTGGATTTTAGACCTGCATGGGGCCTGTAGCCCCTTTGTTTTGTCCAATTTCTCCCATTGGCAATGACTGTATTTACCCAATGCCTTTACCCCCACTCTATCTAGGAAGTAACTAACTTGCTTTTTGATTTTACAGACTCATAGGCGGAAGGCACATGCCTTGTTTCAGATGATACTTTGTGCTGTGAACTTTTGAGTTAATGCTGAAATGAGTTAAGACTTTGGAGGACTGTTGGGAAGGCATGACTGGTTTTGAAATGTGAGGACATGAGATTTGAGAGGAGTCAGAGGTGGAATGATATAGTTTGGCTGTGTCTCCACCCAAATCTCATCTTGAATTGTAACTCCTACAATTCCCATGTGTTGTGGGAGGAACCCAGTGGGAGGTAATTGAACCATGGGGCAAGTCTTTCCCATACTGTTCTCATGATAGTGAATAAGTCTCACAAGATCTGATAGTTTTAAAAAGGGGAGCTTCCCCGCATGATCTCTCTTCTCCTGTCTGGCGCCGTGTGAGATGTGCCTTTCACATTCCACCATGTTTGTGAAGCCTCCCCAGCCACATGGAACTGTAAGTCCCATAAATCTCTTTATTTTGTAAATTGCCCAGTCTCAGGTGTGTCTATCAGCAGTGTGAAAATGGACTAGTACACTTACACATTCAAAAATAAATCATTTTTTCTTAATAAAGGGCAAAAGTGAATTCATTTTAAACTCATTACATATTATGTATCAACAATTTTAAATATATAATGTATTTTATCTCTATTATTGAGTACCAGCTGACAATCTGGAAGGTAGTATAGCAGTATTTATCACTATTAGGTACGGGGCAGAAAATTTTTTATATGTTAGTTTTATATATATATATATTTTTCATTAGTTGTGTAAAACAATATTTCTTCAGTGGTCTGAATATTGTTTCTTTCCAAGGCACAAATAACATAATTCAGCTTACATATTGGACTTATCAATAGAAATGAAACAAAACGATTTCTTTTGTGTGCATATATATATGTGAGAGTAAAGAACAAATGAAACAAAAATGCTTTGGGCAGGCCAATTATCTCTTTTGTCTCAAGCATATTCAAAGTGTCTTCAAAAACATGGAGTTTACATTGTTTGAATCAATAAATCATTCAGTATGAATGCCTTGCTCTACTCTTCAGACAACATAATTAGCAAACTAAACAGTATGAAGCATATCCAGGTGGAGAGATGATGTTTAATTAAAAATGGGACTACTTCCAATAATTTTATTTGTTTTGAGTTGCAATTTTGAGCCTTTGCACTGTTGAGCAGTGATCTAGATTTCCAAAGTGGAATCACATTAGGAGGTGTTAATTTTGCTTCTTTGAAAGTGAGTTGCTTTAGTCATTTTCCCAATGAACAGTCTGTATTTCCTTGCTTTTGTTTTTTGTTTTGTTTTGTTTTTTGGTCTGAGAAGCATTATTTAACTCTTCTGTTTCATTTTGAATATGTGTACTATTTGAGTAAGTCTTTCCCTCATTAAATAATTATTTATTACTACAAGCCGAGCACTGTGCTGCATGTAGGAGATACAATGGTAAAAAGGATATAGCAGTGTTTTTTCTTATGAAACTCACATTGAATTTTAAAAAATTTACTTATGTCATTAAAATGACATAAGTAAAAGCATAATTATATACAAAACCAATTTGTGTTAACTAATAGATAGAGGCAGTCACTTTGGATTCAGTAGTTAGAGAAAGCTCTTTGGGTCCATTAAGCTAATACTGGATAGCTGACTATAAATTAGTCATGCAAAAGTGGGAGTGGAAGGTCTTTCTAGAGAAAAAGTGCGTGCTTTGAATCAGGAAGGGCTTTGACATGCTCTGTTAATTCCTAAAGGTCATTGTGGATATAGAATAGTGAACATGGAGAAAGTGGCCCTGTAGAAATCTGGTGATATAAGTATTAGTCAAATTACAAAAAGCATCATAGTTCATGGTTAAAAGCTTGAATTTTATTCTAAAGTCAATTAAAAGCGTGAAGTTTTATTGTCAACTGTGGAGGAATATGTGTTGAGTTATGGTTAGCCACGGAAGATGAACTAGTAACAGTTCAGATGAAATATGACAGTGTCTTGGATAGGGAAAGTGGTTATGAAAATGGAGAGAACTGGATACAGTGGAGCTATTATTAAATAAACAATTTTAACTAAACTTGGTCCTATTTGAGGACCAAGTATGTAGCCATTATGTGGCTATTATTCTGTAGCCAAATTTCTCAACAGCAGCCAAGTATGTAGCTGTTATTCTGTAGCCAAATTTCTCAACAGCAGCACTACTGACATTTTATTACAGACACGCAATTTGTGTTTGAGGTTGTCCTGTCCATTGTAGCATTCTTGGCCTTTACATACTAGATGGCAGCAGCACACCTCCTTCCTGGACCAGGCCCCTGTTTTGGCAATCAGAAATGAGTCCAGACATTGCCAAATGTTATTTTGGAAGCAAAATCTCCCATACTTAAGAACTGCTTTTCCATAGTGATAGGTCTAGTGTCTGAGTTATTGAAGAGCAATATGCTGGGAATGAAAATAAATGTTCAACTTCACTTCAGTAACTCAGGGAAAACAATTTCAGAAACATGGAGAGTTCCAGTGAAACCACAGGCTGAGAAGCTGACAGGATATTCTGCCTCCACATCTTCTGTTATGGGATGAATTCTATACTTTCTTATTTTTGAAACCTGCTGGTATATGTGTGTGTGTGCGTGGGCAGGGTGGGGTCAAGTATGGGAAAGTCCCTTCCATTTAGGTTGAAGGACTGAATCATAATTGCAAATAATGGTGCAAATCAGAATCTCCTAATGATCTTGGCAGTTTATTTCATTCACACATTTAACAAATATTTATCAAGTGCTTGCTCTTCTATGTGCCAAGAATGTTTTGGACATTGAGAAGACAGTAGTAAATAAGAGACAAAAATGCCTGCTCTCCAGGAGCTTATCTGTAATGGGGAAAAGCTTGATAGAATTGTAAATTTTCAGGCCTCACTTAGAAAGATTCTCACTTAGCAGGACTAGGGTGGAACACAGGAATTGGAATTTTTGTCAAGCATTTGGGCTGTAAATGTCTTTATTACTGCATTTTGAGGAACATTGAGTTTGAGTCTAAATGGAAGCCTCTGAGGTATTTTAGACATATTTTAAAAAATGATCCGTGGAGATTCAGGGATCATTTATTAAAATATGTTTATTTATATTTTTATATATACACATTTACATGTATAAATATATAGATACAGACATATTTTATAAAGACAAGTTTTATATATATATATATATACACACACACATACATATACACATTTCTATATCTACAGCTATCTAATGTTGACCATAGGCTAGACAATTGCTAGGTCCTTTGGCTGATGCAAAGTTGTATAACAGTGTATCTGTTTCTAAAAGTGTTATATTTTAGCTCAAAAAGACATGTAAGTGTGCTTGCATGTGTATGCATATCTATACATACCACTAGGTTAAAAATGATTTGTTTTGCCTATTATCATTGTTTTAAAAATTGGGGTAGATTTTCACCAAATATAGAGTTATGCTTAAAATGGGCTGTCTTATAGTATTATATGTACAATATATAAAGTTCCATTTGAAGAGTTGCAGGAAAGCCAAATTCCTGTACAGCAGCAGAAATTGTAGAATGAAAAGTAGCCTGTAAGACTGGCATATATATTTAACACATAAAAAAGAGAAAGAAAAACAGAAGGAGAGAGAAACATGGAGCACTTTCAAATTGGAATATCGTATCAATAACCTCAAGCAGGTATCTGAAATTTTAGGTGTTTCTGTTTAAGTTGTTTCATAGAAAAATTCTAAGGTCTATAGCAATGGTTCTCAAATAATGGTGTATAAGAATCACGTGAAGAGCTAATTGAGAATATAGAGTCTTGGGTTTGTGGAAGTCTGATATAGCCTGGCCTCTGCAGCTATACCAATTTCTCCAGTGATTCTCATACACACCAAAGTTTGAGAACAGTTTTGCTGCGGGAAGAGTAGCAGCAGAAAACTGTTTATTTAACCATGGTTAATGATACTTCCAAGTCACATAAGAGGCTGCTAGAAATTTATAAATGTATACAGACATTTGCAAAAGTCCTATGCAATTACAGGAGTTTGTCAATTTTTGCATATATGATAGATATGAAATCGTATTTCAGTATCATTTTAATTTGTGTCTATCCTATCATAAGGTAATTTGAGAATATTTTTATATGTTTAAAAACCATTTTCATATCTTTCTTCATTAATTGTACGTCTTTTGTCCACTTTTCCCATTTTTAAAATTTTATGTATATTTGAGATATCGGCCCCTTGTTCTTTAAATGAAAAAGATTGCCAAGACTATTCTAAGTGTCAGGACCTGCGCAGAAAATGACAAAGGATATAGAAGAGCAAATACTCTGTGTGTTGGATGAGAGCAGTAATTTCAAATGGGAAATTGGCCTTGAAATATATAAATAGTAGTGTTAGATAATATGTGGATATAATACTAAATTACTTTGAATCTTTCAGTGAATCATCATTCTAATTATATCAAAAAAGAGTTAATTTGGTGGTATTTGATAATCCTGTGTTTTTTGAAAGAAGAAAGAGGCCTCAGGCTCAGAATCAGATGCAGGAAATGGTATCTAATGATAATTTAATCACATTATTTCATTGTGTTTATTTTCCTGTTATTTCCTGCTTATATTTTGTATTTTTGGAAGAGGGATATAGTGTCTTGAAAAACCCACTTATTCCAGTAAAAATTGTATCATGTTTATGACAAACCAAAAAATATAATAGTGTAGGTGATGGCAAGAAATGGCCAAATCATGTAGGTGCTTAGGAAATAACTTAAATTTCAGCCTTAGATTTACTTTTATAAGCATGCAGTGAATAACTCTAAGCCTTTTTTTAAAGTCTTTGCTTTTGTTTTTCTTGTTAAGCGGTGTCATCTGTGATGTTCTGGCTCTGGTGAAGTACTGGTATGTCCAAATGTTGTGGTCTTTTAGTGCCTAGTTCAGGGTTTTTCCTAAATGTTTTTCATTTCAAGAAGGGAAAGTAGGAGGAAGATAAAAAAGAAGGAGGAGGGGGAAGAGGAGAATAACAGCAAGAAGAACAATGAAGGGAAGAAATTATATACTTTTATATAGGTAGGTTTGGTGTATGATTAAAAAATAACAAAATTTTATAGGGGTCGATGATAAGCCAAGTCTCTGATTCCTAATTAATGATTTCATTTCAATAATACTAACAATAAATACAACAATACCTAAAATAAACTTTTATGGACTTTTCTTTTTTTTTTTGAGACAAAGTCTCACTCTCACCAAGGCTGGAGTGCAGTGGCGCGATCTCGGCTCACTGCAACCTCCGCCTCCCGGATTCAAGTGATTCTCCTGCCTCAGCCTCCCGTGTAGGTAGGATTATAGTCTCCCGCCACCACTCCCGGCTAATTTTTGTATTTTTAGTAGAGATGGGGTTTCACCATGTTGGCCAGGCTGATCTCAAACTCCTGTCCATCCGCCTCGGCCTCCCAAAGTGCTGGGATTACAGGCATGAGCCACTGCGCCCGACCTGGATTTTTCTATATGTGTCATAATGAAGGTGTGAATGTATTATCTTTTTTCATGTCCTAACAGCATGGAGGTGAGAGTTATTATGATCTCCATTTCACCTATGAAGAGATTGCAGCTTATAGACGTTAGGAACTTGTTCAACGTAACACAGCTGAGAGTGAGAATCGAAGTTTGGACCCAAACCTGACAAGGTCCTAGTGCCTGTGCTTTCAAACCAAGTAGTATCAGGCCTTCAAGTACATCATACTTTATGGAGAATTTTCTAACATTTTGTTATTTCTTGTGTTCTGTACTGCAACCCTCTGAAATGAGCAGGATCAAAAACAGTCCCCCAAGAGAAAGTTGAGACTTAAATGCACTTAGGAGATTGGTTCTCAGCCACAATATCTACCATTGGATTGCGGCTACAACATCTGTCTTCCGGTGTTGCAGCCTGCAGGTTTTTACTGAGATATTTCCTGTATACACCTCCGACTCAAAGTTAGATGGCAATGGCAGATATTTACTGAAGCTATCTGGGAAAACCTCCAGCTACTAAGCTGTTCAGGCCCCAAATTCTAGGACTGTGTTCTTGATATCCCGCTTAGCCCTTCATTATCTGAGACCATTCTTGGGAGTCTCTTGCCAGGCGGCAATGCCTGCATCAAGAAAGACAGATGTCTGGTAGTGGTGCCTCTGCAATTCCTTGCATCCTTGCTTCCTTTGCCCCAAGAGGATTCCCCAGCATGCTCACTTCGGTAGGCCCTCACAGTAGGCCCTTACTTTTAACGAAGAAGTGAGTTACTTCTTACCAAAGAAGTAAGTTAAAGTAAAGTTAGTAAACTGTACTTTACTAACAATTTTATATGAATTCTCTCAGGCCATATTAAAAATTAGTTCTTATAATTTAAAAAAAATTGAGACAATATGAAGAATATTAAAGAAAACATGTATAACCCAATACCCAGAATTGATATCCTATAGCATGTTTTATTATTTGCTTGCATTTTTAAAAATAAAATTTTTGGCATATATCGAAATTCCTTTTAATAATCCCCTTGTTCCCTTTTCACCACTCTCCTCAGAAGCAAAAATTTTCAGTTTTTGTTTTGTTTCGTTTTGAGACAAGATCTCATTTCATTGCCCAGGCTGGTCTTGAATGCCTGGACTCAAAGGATCCAATTGCCTCAGTAGCTGGGACTACAAACAGATGCCACAGCCCCCAGTTAATTTTTTCTAAATGTTTTATAGAGACAGAGTCTTGCTGTGTTGCCCGGGCTGATCTTGAACTCCTGGCTCAAGTAATCCTCCCGCCTCAATCTCCTGGGAGCTCATAAAATTTTAATACTTTAAAATCTCTTATACTTTAAAAATATTTACTTTTTAATGCTTGTAATACATATATGTAGTTGTAAATAACTAGTGTTGTTTTTTTATAGATGTTTTGTGTAAATTTTAGCAAACCATATTTGCTAGTTATATCTTGAATTTTTCAT
Organism: Gorilla gorilla gorilla; assembly: GCF_029281585.2. Lineage (NCBI taxonomy): Eukaryota > Metazoa > Chordata > Mammalia > Primates > Hominidae > Gorilla > Gorilla gorilla. The sequence continues at coordinate 16,151,621 of NC_086017.1, forward strand.
TCAATGTTATTTTGAGATACATTTAAAATGAGAATATAAAAAATATATAGATATTATGTAAATAAGCTATACATTCTGTACTATGTACAAATATATGTGTTATGTGTTGTGTGTATATACTTATATATGTGTGTATATATTTACTGATATATATCCATATGTATGTTATTCAGTTTATTCTTTTAATTGCTGAATATTATTTCATGTGATGGATTAACCATATTTATTTATTCTTTTTTTCTTCATTTATTTCCTATTTTCAACTTGAGAGAGTTAAGGCTTAGTATAGAGGTTTAACCAAGACTAATCAGCCAGTAAAAAGTGAAGCTAAGATTTAAATACAAATCCATCTGACTCCAAAGACAAGAATGTCTAACTTGTATGCACCTGGATCTCTTTATTTTCCCGTGTCCTTTTAAGCCACATGTTCAAAAAGACAAGAATGTAGGCAATGCTAGGAATTTAAAACTTAAATCTGTCTATGTAGACCAGACTACATCACTTGCACTGTGAAAGTTGGAAAGTAAATGAGAATGAAAGGAGATCAAGAAAAATGTACAAAGATGAAATCAGGCATGAGAAGATTTATAAGTAGCCTTAAGTGTTTGGCATTAACTAAAAGAAGTAACAAAATTTCTAAACTTTCATGTACTAGGCATCACGATAATCCCAAACGAGAAATACAGGTGCTTTCCATTTTACAAATGAGAAGCAGAAGCTGATATCTGAATAATCTGCCTTTAAGATAACATTGAATAAGTAGAAACACTGGGATTCTAATCCTGAACTGTCCCAAACTTTTATTCATGTTCTCATACCATGCTCAAAAGCAAGGGATTACAGTTAAAGTTGTTAAAATAGACCTCTAGTACTCATCATTATAGGGCCTCAGGCCAGGCAATTGGCCAGTAGTATTAATGCACAAAAGGCTGCTTTATTTAGATAAAACGTCACCAATTATCAAAATCCCTTAATTGATACTTATTTTTTGTCCTGTGTTTTTTGCTGCTAAAAGAATAATTGGGGGGCAGACAAAATGGCCGAATAGGAACAGCTCCGGTCTACAGCTCCCAGCGTGAGCGACGCAGAAGACGGGTGATTTCTGCATTTCCATCTGAGGTACCAGGTTCATCTCACTAGGGAGTGCCAGACAGTGGGCACAGGACAGTGGGTGCAGTGCACCGTGTGCAAGCGAAAGCAGGGCGAGGCATTGCCTCACTTGGGAAGCACAAGGGGTCAGGGAGTTCCCTTTCCGAGTCAAAGAAAGGGGTGACAGATGGCACCTGGAAAATCGGGTCACTCCCACCCTAATACTGTGCTTTTCCGACAGGCTTAAAAAATGGCGCACCACGAGATTATATCCCGCACATGGCTCGGAGGGTCCTACGCCCACAGAGTCTCGCTGATTGCTAGCACAGCAGTCTGAGATCAAACTGCAAGGCGGCAGCCAGGCTGGGGGAGGGGCGCCTGCCATTGCCCAGGCTTGCTTAGGTAAACAAAGCAGCCAGGAAGATCGAACTGGGTGGAGCCCACCACAGCTCAAGGAGGCCTGCCTGCCTCTGTAGGCTCCACCTCTGGGGGCAGGGCACAGACAAACAAAAAGACACCAGTAACCTCTGCAGACTTAAATGTCCCTGTCTGACAGCTTTGAAGAGAGCAGTGGTTCTCCCACCATGAAGCTGGAGATCTGAGAATGGGCAGACTGCCTCCTCAAGTGGGTCCCTGACCCCTGACCCCCGAGCAGCCTAACTGGGAGGCACCCCCCAGTAGGGGCAGACTGATACCTCACATGGCTGGGTACTCCTCTGAGACAAAACTTCCAGAGGAACGATCAGACAGCAGCATTGCTGGTTCATGAAAATCCGCTGTTCTACAGCCACCGCTGCTGATACCCAGGCAAACAGGGTCTGGAGTGGACCTCTAGAAAACTCCTACAGACCTGCAGCTAAGGGTCCTGTCTGTTAGAAGGAAAACTAACAAACAGAAAGGACATCCACACCAAAAACCCATCTGTACATCACCATCATCAAAGACCAAAAGTAGACAAAACCACAAAGATGGGGAAAAAACAGAATAGAAAAACTGGAAACTCTAAAAAGCAGAGCGCCTCTCCTCCTCCAGAGGAACGCAGTTCCTCACCAGCAATGGAACAAAACTGGATGGAGAACAACTTTGACGACTTGAGAGAAGAAGGCTTCACATGATCAAACTACTCCGAGCTACAGGAGGAAATTCAAACCAAAGGCAAAGAAGTTAAAAACTTTGAAAAAAATTTAGACGAATGTACAACGAGAATAACCAATACACAGAAGCGCTTAAAGGAGCTGATGGAGCTGAAAGTCAAGGCTCAAGAACTACGTGAAGAATGCAGAAGCCTCAGGAGCTGATGCGATCAACTGGAAGAAATGGTATCAGTGATGGAAGATGAAATGAATGAAATGAAGTGAGAAGGGAAGTTTAGAGAAAAAAGAATAAAAAGAAACGAACAAAGCCTCCAAGAAATATGGGACTATGTGAAAAGACCAAATCTCCGTCTGATTGGTGTACCTGAAAGTGACGGGGAGAATGGAACCAAGTTGGAAAACACTCTGCAGGATATTATCCAGGAGAACGTCCCCAATCTAGCAAGGCAGGCCAACATTCAGATTCAGGAAATACAGAGAATGCCACAAAGATACTCCTCGAGAAGAGCAACTCCAAGACACATAATTGTCAGATTCCCCAAAGTTAAAATGAAGGAAAAAATGTTAAGGGCAGCCAGAGAGAAAGGTCGGGTTACCCACAAAGGGAAGCCCATCAGACACAGCGGATCTCTCGGCAGAAACTCTACAAGCCAGAAGAGAGTAGGGGCCAATATTCAACATTCTTAAAGAAAAGAATTTTCAACCCAGAATTTCATATCCAGCCAAACTAAGCTTCATAAGTGAAGGAGAAATAAAATACTTTACAGAGAAGCAAATGCTGAGAGATTTTGTCACCACCAGGCCTGCCCGAAAAGAGCTCCTGAAGGAAGCACTAAACATGGAAAGGAACAACTGGTACCAGCCACTGCAAAATCATGCCAAAGTGTAAAGAATATCGAGACTAGGAAGAAACTGCATCAACTAGCGAGCAAAATAACCAGCTAACATCATAATGACAGGAAAAAATTCACACATAACAATATTAACTTTAAATGTAAATGGACTAAATGCTCCAATTACAAGACACAGACTGGCAAATTGGATAAAGAGTCAAGACCCATCAATGTGCTGTATTCAGGAAACTCATCTCACGTGCAGAGACACACATAGGCTCAAAATAAAAGGATGGAGGAAGATCTCCCAAGCAAATGGAAAACAAAAAAAGACAGGGGTTGCAATCCTAGTCTCTGATAAAACAGACTTTAAACCAACAAAGATCAAAAGAAGCAAAGAAGGCCATTACATAATGGTAAAGGGATCAATTCAACAAGAAGAGCTAACTATCCTAAATATATATGCACCTAATACAGGAGCACCCAGATTCATAAAGCAAGTCCTGAGTGACCTACAAAGAGACTTAGACTCCCACACAATAATAATGGGAGACTTTAACACCCCACTGTCAACATTAGACAGATCAACAAGACAGAAAGTTAACAAGGATACCCAGGAATTAAACTCAGCTCTGCACCAAGCAGACATAATAGACATCTACAGAACTCTCCACCCCAAATCAACAGAATATACATTTTTTCAGCACCACACCACACCTATTCCAAAATTGACCACATACTTGGAAGTAAAGCTCTCCTCAGCAAATGTAAAAGAACAGAAATTATAACAAACTGTCTCTCAGACCACAGTACAATCAAACTAGAACTCACGATTAAGAAACTCACTCAAAACTGCTCAACTACATGGAAACTGAACAACCTGCTCTTGAATGACTACTGGGTACATAACGAAATGAAGGCAGAAATAAAGATGTTCTTTGAAACCAACGAGAACAAAGACACAACGTACCAGAATCTCTGGGACACAAAGCAGTGTGCAGAGGGAAATTTATAGCACTAAATGCCCACAAGAGAAAGCAGGAAAGATCCAAAATTGACACCCTAACATCACAATTAAAAGAACTAGAAAAGCAAGAGCAAACACATTCAAAAGCTAGCAGAAGGCAAGAAATAACTAAAATCAGAGCAGAACTGAAGGAAATAGAGACACAAAAAACCCTTCAAAAAATTAATGAATCCAGGAGCTGGTTTTTTGAAAGGACCAACAAAACTGATAGACCGTTAGCAAGACTAATAAAGAAAAAAAGAGAGAAGAATCAAATAGACGCAATAAAAAATGATAAAGGGGATATCACCACCAATCCCACAGAAATACAAACTACCATCAGAGAATACTACAAACACCTCTATGCAAATAAACTAGAAAATCTAGAAGAAATGGATAAATTCCTTAACACGTACACCCTCCCAAGACTAAACCAGGAAGAAGTTGAATCTCTGAATAGACCAATAACAGGCTCTGAAATTGTGGCAATAATCAATAGCTTACCAACCAAAAAGAGTCCAGGACCAGATGGATTCACAACCGAATTCTACCAGAGGTACAAGGAGGAACTGGTACCATTCCTTCTGAAACTATTCCAATCAATAGAAAAAGAGGGAATCCTCCCTTACTCATTTTATGAGGCCAGCATCATCCTGATACCAAAGCCTGGCAGAGACACAACCAAAAAAGAGAATTTTAGACCAATATCCTTGATGAACACTCATGCAAAAATCCTCAATAAAATACTGGCAAACCAAATCCAGCAGCACATCAAAAAGCTTATCCACCATGATCAAGTGGGCTTCATCCCTGGGATGCAAGGCTGGTTCAATACACGCAAATCAATAAATGTAATCCAGCATATAAACAGAACCAAAGACAAAAACAACATGATTATCTCAGTAGGTGCAGAAAAGGCCTTTGACAAAATTCAACAACCCTTCATGCTAAAAACTTTCAATAAATTAGGTATTGATGGGATGTATCTCAAAATAATAAGGGCTATCTATGACAAACCCACAGCCAATATCATACTGAATGGGCAAAAACTGGAAGCATTCCCTTTGAAAACTGGCACAAGACAGGGGTGCCTTCTCTCACCACTCCTATTCAAGATACTGTTAGAAGTTCTGGCCAGGGCAATTAGGCAGGAGAAGGAAATAAAGGGTATTCATTAGGAAAAGAGGAAGTCAAATTGTCCCTGTTTGCAGATGACATGATTGTATATCTAGAAAACCCCATTGTCTCAGCCCAAAATCTCCTTAAGCTGATAAGCAACTTCAGCAAAGTCTCAGGATACAAAATCAATGTACAAAAATCACAAGCAGTCTTATACACCAATAACAGACAAACAGAGAGCCAAATCATGAGTGAACTCCCATTCACAATTGCTTCAAAGAGAATAAACTACCTAGGAATCCAACTTACAAGGGATGTGAAGGAGCTCTTCAAGGAGAACTACAAACCACTGCTCAATGAAATAAAAGAGGATACAAACAAATGGAAGAACATTTCATGCTCATGGGTAGGAAGAATCAATATATTGAAAATGGCCATACTGCCCAAGGTAATTTATAGATTCAATGCCATCTCCATCAAGCTACCAATGACTTTCTTCACAGAATTGGAAAAAAATACTTTAAAGTTCATATGGAACCAAAAAAGAGCCCGCATCACCAAGTCAATCCTAAGCCAAAAGAACAAAGCTGGAGGCATCACACTACCTGACTTCAAACTATACTACAAGGCTACAGTAACCAAAACAGCATGGTACTGGTACCAAAACAGAGATATAGATCAATGGAACAGAACAGAGCCCTCAGAAATAATGCCACATGTCTACAACTATCTGATCTTTGACAAACCTGAGAAAAACAAGCAATGGGGAAAGGATTCCCTATTTAATAAATGGTGCTGGGAAAACTGGCTAGCCATATGTAGAAAGCTGAAACTGGATCCCTTCCTTACACCTTATACAAAAATTAATTCAAGATGAATTAAATACTTAAACGTTAGACCTAAAACCATAAAAACCCTAGAAGAAAACCTAGGCATTACCATTCAGGACATAGGCATGGGCAAGGACTTCACGTCTAAAACACCAAAAGCAATGGCCACAAAAGCCAAAATTGACAAATGGGATCTAATTAAACTAAAGAGCTTCTGCAGAGCAAAAGAAACTACCATCAGAGTGAACAGGCAACCCACAAAATGGGAGAAAATTTTCGCAACCTACTCATCTGACAAAGGGCTAATATCCAGAATCTACAATTAACTCAAACAAATTTACAAGAAAAAAACAACCCCATCAACAAGTGGGCGAAGGACATGAACAGACACTTCTCAAAAGGAGACATTTATGCAGCCAAAAAACACATGAAAAAATGCTCACCATCACTGGCCATCAGAGAAATGCAAATCAAAACCACAATGAGCTACCATCTCACACTAGTTAGAATGGCAATCATTAAAAAGTCAGGAAACAACAGGTTCTGGAGAGGATGTGGAGAAATAGGAACACTTTTACACTGTTGGTGGGACTGTAAACTAGTTCAACCATTGTGGAAGTCAGTGTGGCGATTCCTCAGGGATCTAGAACTAGAAATACCATTTGACCCAGCCATCCCGTTACTGGGTATATACCCAAAGGACTATAAATCATGCTGCTAAAAAGACACATGCACACGTTATGTTTATTGCAGCACTCTTCACAATAGCAAAGACTTGGAATCAACCCAAATGTCCAACAATGATAGACTGGATTAAGAAAATGTGGCACATATACACCATGGAATACTATGCAGCCATAAAAAATGATGAGCTCATGTCCTTTGTAGGGACATGGATGAAATTGGAAATCATCATTCTCAGTAAACTATCGCAAGGACAAGAAACCAAACACCGCATGTTCTCACTCATAGGTGGGAATTGAACAATGTGAACACATGGACACAGGAAGGGGAACATCACACTCTGGGGACTGTTGTGGGGTGGGGGGAGGGGGGAGGAATAGCATTAGGAGATATACCTAATGCTAAATGACGAGTTAATGGGTGCAGCACACCAACATGGCACATGTATACATTGTGCACATATACCCTAAAACTTAAAGTATAATAAAAATAAAATAAAATAAAAAGAATATTTAATAGAATATAAACTTGCTCACAAAAAAAAAAAGAACAATTAAAGCCTTTACTCTCAACATTAAAACATCATCCATGGTGTACTCAATTTTTGAGTTGGTCCAATCACATGGACTTATATTTCACTCTTATCCTGCAAACAACACTGCATAACTAGAATATTTAGGGTTTCAACATTCAAAATAAGGAAACAAAAAACAAAAGTTCAAGTGCAAAGTAGCAATTTAGTAAATGTTTTTGGAACTGAATTGCCTGGAATAAAGTCAAATCTTGGGTAGTTATATTTTCATGTATGTTTTTAAAGAGTAGTTTTACATAAACACTTGTATAATTCCAAACTACAGTCTTCAATAAATCATTTGTTAATAAAAGCTAATTATTTAACTGAACTAGGATTTTGTTTATCCTTTACCTTTGTTGTGACTTCAGAACCTGAGTTAAGACATGAGCGATGATCTTCCACTGGGAATGTGGAGATCTCCTGAGGTGTCTTGTGGATACCTGGTAATTCTCTGAAGGCTGCTGTGTAACGACCTGGAAAATTAGAAAGGGATGAATATACTGGTATCTTGGGATAGAACGAGATTCACGCCAGAAAAGGAAATCAGCTAAAGCTCTGATCAATCAATGGAGAAAGCCCGGGTTGGTGTTGCAGGGCCATTTCCTAGGCCTTCAAGCAAGACACAAATTTAAAAATAAAAACCAAAAAAAGCTCCTCTGGCTTTCTTATTCTATAATAGTGCAATCAGTTTTAACTCGGAAACTTCAAAACAGTAACAAAGACTTAAAATAGAGGTGTTAGAGTGGGGGAATCTGAGATTAGAACTTGTCACACAGAAAAAATCTCATTCTGTCTAGCAAATCCCACTTGGCTATGAGTCACAGGAGATCAAGATATGCACTGGTAACACAATTTAGTTTGTCCCTAACTGGAAAAATGTATGTGTGTATGCATATGCATATGTATATACGTATGTATGTATACACACACACACATATATATGTTTTCATTTGGGATTAATTTACAATTCAATTTAGTTGTGATTTATAGTGTCTGTGTGTGTGTGTATATATATATATATATATATATATATATATATATACACATATATATTTAGTTGTGATTAATTCAGGGCTAGTCTCTCATTAGCACTGTGCTAGACCCTATGGTGGTCAGTGGTGGGGGCTAGGTACACAGATACAAAGATATCTATTGCAGAGACCTGTCCTCAATGAATTGATTGTAATTTAAATGAAGAGTCCTCCACAACTGAGAAAGTGTATTAATCAAGGTTCTCCAGAGAAGAAGAACAAATATGGTGGATGGACGGATAGGTGATAGATAGGCAGGCGGACTAGAGGATTTATTTTGGGAATTGGGTCTCTTGGTTATGAAGTCCAAGAAGTCCCATGATCTGTGGCCTGCAAGCTGCAGACCCAGGAAAGCCAATGGCGTTATTCAGTCTGGGTCTGAAATCCTGAGGACCAGGGGAGCCAATGATGTAGCTCCCAGTCCCAGGCTGAAGGCCTGAAAACTGGGTTGGGAGGTGCTGGTGTAAGTCCCGGAGTCTGAAAGCCCGTGAGGCAGGAACTCTGTCAGAGAACAAGAGAAGATGGATGTCCCAGCTCCAGAAGAGAAAGAATTTACCTTTTCTCCACATTATTGTTTTATTCATGCTCTCAACAGATAGGATAATGCCCATTTACACTGGTAAGGGTGGATCTTCCTTACTCTGTCTACAGATTCAAATACTAATCTCAAGAAACACCCTTTTAGACCAACCTAAAAATAATGTTTCACCAGCTGTCTTAGCCCAGTCATGTTGACATATAAAATTAACCATCACATACAGTAAATAATAAGGTTAAGAAATAGCTTTCTTTACAAGTGTTTGAAATACATAGTCAAACTCTAAACTTCAGCAAAGATATTATTGCTAATAAGATGACAAGACAAAAAGCTGAACTGCCAAACGTATGCTACAAGACACAAGTGCTCATTGTTTTGTGAGAGAACTCACAGGGAAGGTTTTGTACAGGACATGAATTGGCATGAAGGATAAGGAGAAGTGGGTAGATGCCACCAAGATAAGATTAGACCTACCTTCTGGCTTCGTAAGTTGCAAAGCACCTGAGGAAGCCATCCCTCTGTCTGCAAATATGCCATCGTTGTACTAGTAGCTGAGAGCCATGAATAAAGAACTGTTTTCCTCTGAAGAGTACAGTGCTCTGCCCAGTTCTGGACCCTTCTACTCGCAAATTACTACAGCTGAAGCCACTTACCTGTTGCATCTTGGCCAACCTCGGACCAGTTCTACTGCAGTCAACAACTCCCTGCCAGTAACCTCATGGCTCAATATAGATCACACCCACTCAGTATTCCTGTCTGGGTTTCCTCATCCTTAAGCTTGTGTTATAGTAACTGGACTTTAAAAAAAGTCCTTCTCATCAAGATTATTCCTAGTAATATTGTGACAGTACTAGATTGTTCCTTTGTTTCTCTGAGCAGAGATAATGTCGATTTCAAAAAGAACCAAGCTCCATCCTGACCTTAAAATTCAGAACTTGAGATTGAAATTCAATGTACCTCATCAAATATTCTTAATCTGCCATCTTTTTAGTCCTATACATATATAACTCATATATATCTTATATATGAGTTACTGTTCTAAGAGTATGGCAGAGACTATCTCATTTAATCTATAAAAAAGCCCTATGGAATAGGCACTCTTATCAATATCCCCATTTTTTTCTTAACAACCGTAGGTATTGAGGCATGCAGTGGTTAAGTAATTTGCCAAGCAACTTAGCTTGCAATAATGGTAAGTGGCAGAACCACAATTCAAGTCCAAGCGATCTGGCTTAAGAGGCCAGGCTCTCTGCCACCATGTTGTCTCCGTCTTTTATTTGGTTACTGAGCACTCTAATGAAACTATTTTCTTTGGTGTCTTTGATGCAGACAACCCCTAGTAGCAACCTAATTCTCCGTCTTCAGAACTCACTGCATGATTTTTCTCCTCTCTTCTTCCCTCTACTTCTGGTTCTTTTCTGAGTTCCTACCGTATTAGTAGTACAAAGTTGGAGTTTTTTGTTTGTTTATTTTTACAATGGGCCTTTATGATCTCATCCAGGCTCCGTCCTACCACGGACTGCAGCTTGCTTTAGAGGGATACATACTTTTTCCCACCTATTACTGCATCAAACCAACCAAATTAGACCTTATGCAACAACATACAGATTGTGTAAACTCTGTTTTCTGAACCCTTTCATTCAATAATGTGTCTTGACATTGCATGTATTCACAAGCCATCTTAATTGTGGCAGCCACTAATCAATCACCTAATGTATATTGTGCAACGCTATATAGGTTGTGAGGTGCTTTCATGCTTGTGAGAAACATATTCAAGAAGAGGGAACAAAAATAATAACGCATTGCATGTCTGCAATGCCAGTATGTTTATTTTCAACCTCTTTTTAATTATGCCATTGAGATAACAGAGGCACTCAAAAATGTAAAAATTTGATCACATTAAAATGGGTTAATTACATTAGGGAAAGTTTCAGTAAGGATCTGGCATACTTAGTATTACTGGTTTTCAAACATCCAAGAATCTGATTTCTGGGTTTAGACCTCCTTGCTTGTCTTAGCCACAGTTACCATTCTCTACTGCCAAATATTTCACACATGACAGTTTGAGAGCTGAATGACATTCAGAGCACTCTTTATGCCAATGGAATCATTGACATCAAGAGTGAGGTAATTACCCTAGGGAACATGCTGGACAATTAGTTCATTATCCCAAGTTACTCCAATACAAATATCCTATATCACCATTTATTTGGACTTAATATGGAAATAGAATGGACTTTAGAAATACACAAGTTACAATTAGAAGGCATGTTTCTTAGGAAGAAATAAAAAGTCAAGTCGGGATGATTTTTTTTCTTGGAATGATTTTTAATAGCACTTTCACTATTATTATTGATAAATCAATTAATCAATCAAAAATGTAAAATAATCAATAATGAAGCCTCATAAAGGCCATTCTATTTTCATATGAAGTCCAAATAAATGGTGATATAGGATATTTTTATCGAAGCAAGTTGGGATAATAAACTATTGTCTAGCAAATTCCTTGGGGTAGTTACCTCAGTCTTGCTGAAGCCTGATTATTGATTAGTTTACATTATAATTGATTAGTGCACACTCATTTAATAATCTGTTTCTACTTATTAGAATATAAGCTTAAAAAGTATCCAAGTTATTCTTAACTGTCCCCAGAACCCCCAAAACAGGCATAGAACACAATATGTGTAAAATATACATTTGTTGATTAAAAACGTAAATACTATAATATACCTTAAAAATTTGTTAAGAGGGTAGATCTCATGTTAAGTGTTCTTGCCAAAATAAAATAATTATAAATATATAGTAAATGTGTTTGGTTTTAATGGAAATTATCTCTGTGTGTTTAATTCTTTAGAATAGTAAATATTTTAAATATTTACTTTGCAAACTGCAAAAATATTTATTGTATTTCCTTAGATGTAGAGATCATTGCCTAAAAGGGTCCTTCTCAGTTTAATGCTCATTGCCCCTCGAAGAAAATAAACAAAAGTCTGAATATAAAGAACACATTGAAGCAATAAGTTAGTATATCTGGCTGTCAGGTTTATTATCAACTACCAAGAATAACATGAGAAAAAAAGATACACTAAGAAATGTGTGACTGGTAGTTGAAAGAAAACAGAAACTATAATCAAGCCTTTATTCTTTCCTGATCTACACCAAAGTCTATGCAGTGTAGGCTCTGGCTTCGTTACAGAATGCCTTAATTCACAAAGTCTGACACAATTTGTCATCTTCTTTCAAAGAAAATGTCTTTTTATTCTGTGCCTTGCCAAAGCTTCGTGAGGGCTGAGCAGAGAAGGGTGACGCTGGAGAGCTCTGATTACCCAGAAAACTATGTTGTCACCCATGCTTGTCTCCTGTGCACACAGTCTCTGCCACTGCTCCTGTGCTCTGGTTTTCAGTGGGAAAGATAATGTCACCTTCTTAGTCATGGTGTTGCTGCTTATGACAAGTACCTCCCCCAACACTCTACCAATACTTGAATTCTTTTACATTCGGATGTTTAAACACCTGGGGAAAAAATTTATAATAGAAAATGCTGCTTATTTGTCAAATGTGATTTTCTTCCCACAAATTGATACTTTGCCAATAACCATCATTTTCTGCCACTCCTGTGACAGGTAAGGAACATGGACTCTGAGGTTCAGATAGCCTCCCGTTCAAATCCTGACTCCACCATGTATGTGTCATGTGCTCCTAAGATAGTGACTTAATCTCCATGTGCCTTGATTTCTTCATACGCACACTGTGAACAATAATGTCTGCCTCACAGAACTTCTATAAGAAATACATCAGATACTACCTCTAAAAAGTTCAGAATAGTCCCTGACATATTGTCTTTAGTTTTTAGTAAATAAGTGTTGGGTAGTTTTCTTTTCAGTAATATCAGATAAAATTTATGTAGAATAACTCATACATGATATAAAGAGGTGCTTTGGTGTTCTTGAGAACTAAATCCCCATCCTACCTTTAATCTTAATGATGACATACATAGCCTTTGATGTGGGATGTGGGAAGTTTTTCTCTGGGGTAGAAGAAACGAGAAAGGAGTAAGGGATTCGGCTATTGTAAGTAATTGAAAAGTAGAATGAGTTTTAGATTTGAATAGCATTTTAATGAAATTTTTACCATGATGACTTCCAAGTAGCATTAGATGTACAAACAGTATTTATTTTATTAATTGATTCATATTTTGTTTTCGACCACAAAATATTTATAAAGGCTGGAGTGCAACAGTTGTTTTCATTCCCAAGTATGTCTGTTGTATTTTATTTTATTTCATTTCATTTCATTTTTGAGACAGAGTCTCGCTCTGCTGCAAAGGTTGGAGCACAGTGGCGTGATCTCGGCTCACTGCAACCTCCACCTCCCGGGTTCAAGCAATTCTCCTGCCTCAGCTTCCTGAGTAGCTGGGACTGCAGGAGTGTGCCACCACACCCAGCTAATTTTTGTATTTCTAATAGAGATGGGGTTTCACCATGTTGGCCGGGCTGGTCTCGACCTCCTGACCTCAGGAGATCCACCCACCTTGGCTTCCCAAAGTGCTGGGATTACAGGTGTGAGCCACTGCGCCCAGCCTGAATTTTTATTTAAAAAAATTAACGCAGGGCTTTAAAATTATTATATAGCATTTTCTCCAGTAACAGAGATTATAATCCACCCACCAATGCATATACTGAATAGAATCCCTGGGTTTTTTTGATCCATCAAGTCTGTTTTTATTTATTAAGTCCTCTTTGTTTGTAAAGTCTCCAAAGACTTATTTACTCCCAATAAATACAACATTTTTCTAGTAATAAAAACAAATACAATTAGATAGAAAAAAACTAAAGAGATTTCTAAGATAGCTAAGATATCTATCCCTTCTGGGAGACTCTTAGTTAATAAGGAATTGAAGCTTGGATGTTTTCACACTGCATTTTACTGAAGTGTCTGCAAACATCTCTGGAAAGAAAACCTCCTCTTTGCATCAGTGGTTCTCGCCTTTATTTTTATATCTTAGTTTTTTTATTGTCATTAGTTGAGTTCGCATCTGGAAAATCAGAATAACTAAAGAATGAGTGGAAATGGGCCTTATGCTATAGAAAGGCTATTATACTTGGAGTCATGAAGTCTAGATTCTTGTCTTGACACCCCCAATGATACCAGCTAATGCTTACTGAGTACACACCAGGGGCCAGGTGAGCCCTATTTATTCATTATCTCATTTAACTAAACCAGTTCAACTCTAAAGTGATTCTCAGGCAACATGGCTATGGCTAGCCTTGTGCCAGTGGATGAGCAACCTAATTGCTCTGACTTTGTTTATAAAATAAAATCAGATAAAACAATGTCAAACGATTTTTTTAATAACTGAGATCATGTATATTAAACTTCTTTAAAATCTCAGTAATAATTGTTAGCATTTAGGTATTTCTTTTGTGCAAGACATAATGTTATTCTTCTTCATCTCACTTAATCCTCCCCAAAACCCAACGAGGTAATTATTAAAATACTATCATTTAGCAGATGTGGAAGCAGATTCAAAAAAGAGTAACTGAGACTCCTATCTGTCTGACTTGATCTCAAACTCTTATCTACTATTCTATCTTCTTAAAGCTGATAATGCTCCGGCAAGGTTAGTTGTATATACAGCTAATTCTTTGAGAATGTATCTTACACATTTAGTGAGGTTTCAAGCTTCGGGAAAAAAGTGTTAAGAAACTATCTCCTTAAACATGATAAGCAGCTGGTATGTGTCAGGCACTCTGTCTTATGGTTCTAAAGATGCCCCAACATCCCCTCGATCTAACAACAAAGAGGCCTTCGAATTTTTTTTAAATGTAGTCCTCTAAATAATTATATACAAATTATATTCATATGAAAGTATTAATGTGATTATATATATTATATTATCTGTAGTCTGTATTTGATCATTTAGTGGCTTAAAACAACATTTTTACTGTCTTTGCATCAGGAGTCCAGGCACAGTTTAACTGGGTTCTCTGGATCAAAGTCTCTCACAAGGCCACAGTCAAGATATCGAGTGTGGCTGGGGTCCTCTTTAACCTCCACTGAAGTAGTTCTACTGCTAGGCTCACGCACATGGCCATTGACAGGATTCAGTTCATTGCAGGCTGTTGGCTCTAAGCTCCTTACTATGTGGGCTTCTCATGGGGTAGTGCACATGAAGGCAGCTGGATTCTATAAAAGTGAGCAAATGAGAGAGGAAGACAGGTTGTAATTTACTTTCAGATGTAGCCTCCTGTCACTTTTGCTGTATTCTTTTTATGAGAGGTGAGTCACTGGGGCCAGCCCACACCCAAGCATCTGCGTGAATACCTGACTTTGGGGATCACTAGGGACCATCTTATAAAGCAGCCCACAACAAACAGCAACTCATCTTTTGTGGTTGTTGTTGTTGGGAAAGAGGTAGAAGAGGACTTTAGTTGAAGGCAAGTGTTGAGAATTGCTAGCACATTCTCAGCCTAGTAGATCTAGTAAAGATTCAGTAAAGAATCGGTCCCTGAAGTAAATTAAATCCTGAGTGCCTATTCAGGTTGGCAACATCCTATCCTATTATCTTATCAAATGACTCTTAAGCATTGTATCTGGAATTCTGAGGAATGTGACAAGGGTTCTGAGCAGCAGCTTCGTATGGACAGATCTGTACTTTGTCATCACTCTAGTTGCTCAAAGAAACTTCCAAAGTTGGAAAGAAAGAAAGCATGTTTAATGCTTTCTTTGTACAATGTAAATATTTGTAAAATGAATGGGTGAATTTTATGGAAGAAAGAAAGAATAAGATGAAACGACAAAGAACAAAATACCAAATTCACAAACTGTCTTCACACTTCAATATCTCAAAGATTGAAACCTCAGTATAAATTTGTTGAATGACATATCATAAATAAAATATAAAATATATGCTCACATATCATATGTCTCTACAATAACTACTGAAGTGGAATTAAGTGCTGCAGTGAAAACTTTGGTGGTATAACAAGGAAATATGAATTAGTGGAAGTCTGAGAATAGTACAAAGAAGTAAAGAAATGTACAGATAAACTCATATACTATAAGGAAAAAAATATGCGATACTGAATGGATTTAGGGTTATTTGTACTTATAATTTAGAAACAGTGTCTTGGTCCATTTTCTGTTGCTTATAAGAGAATGCCTGAAACTGGGTAATTTATTTTTAAAAAGAATTTATTTCTTATGGTGATGGAGGCTGAGAAGTCCAAGGTTGAGAGGCTGCATCATGTGATAGAAAGCCTTCTTGCTGGTGGGGACCTCTGCATAGTCCCAAGGCAGCACAGGACATCACATGGCAAGAGGACTGAGAGTGTTAGCTCAGGTCTCTCTTCCTTTTCTAACAAAGCCACGAGTTCCCCTTCCATGACAGCCCAATAATTCATACATTCATGAATCCATAAATAAATTAATCCATCCAAAAAGGGAGAACCTTCATGACCCACGTACTCCCACCTCTCAACACTGCAACACTGGAGATTAAATTTCCACGAGTGTTGGAGGGGACAAATATTCAAATTATAGCACTTAGAAAAAAAAAGAAATTGAATTCAGAATGTTATGAACACTGAACACATAGCAAAAACCTCCTGAAAGAAAATAGCTAAAGCTTGCTAGAGATAAATTTGTTGTAACTTCTGTTTTTGTAGCTGAATTCCTCACCCTTCCCTTCTGTCTACCGATTCATCTTCATGGATGTTAGAAGAAAATTTGAGTTGCAGAAATATTTGAGACAAAGAGCTAGAGTGAGAATGAGAGAGAGTAAGGGAGGGGAGGGGGCCGTAGTCCCTGCTGCATTCTTGTTCTCTTTCCCTGTTCTCACTTCCTTGGCTAATTTCTCCACCTTCACAGCCTAACTAGTGTTCAGCTATGCAGAAATCTGTCACACCTTTACTAAGCTGAGGGTTATGCCACTCCGAGGAGAAGCTGCGGGCAGAGGGAAGGACAGTGTGGCAGGCTGTGTTTGGGAATGGAGAGCTGGGGGGATGTTCTTATGTCTCAATAGACTCCATATCTGCTGATTACTATGTTGTTGCAAACAATCAATTCCTTTATTTCTTCATCCTTTAAGTAGTGGTTTTACAAATGCAGCACTTGCTTTTTTTTTTTTTTTTTTTTTTTTTGCAAACCACAATTACTTTTCAAACAATTTATTGGGCTTCAAGACAATGAAGAGTTTACCATTCAATACTAGAACAAAGTAAAGGTAATATATGTTGAGACAGCATTTACAACGTGCAAGTAAAGTGCCAGATAATGTGTACAAGTTCTTTGCCTTCATGCAAAGAAGCTTTCCTCTCATCTCTACCAGGGAATGCTCAAACAGCATGATAAGATATTGGTTCAAGATTTAAACAATATTGTCTCTGTCATGCTGAGTATGGTGCCAAAGGGCTTGAGTAAAGAAAGGGTGCCATATGTGATGTTTTGTGTATATTTGTGCCAAGAAGGGAGACTTAAACATAGATTTCAAAAATGTTATTATTTGCCTGATTAGTCAGCTACAACTATACATTCAAATAAATGTAGACTATCAAGTATGATGCAAGAAGGAGAATATTTTGTTTGGTAATACATAGGAAAAAAAATTACTGGGAAGGTGTTATCCAAAACCAAGGTTTAGAACTTCAGACAATTTTATATTCATCATTTCTGAAGGAAATCCTGAATAACATGTTCTACATGATATACAATTTCATTTAGGATGTTTCTGAAAAGCTTGGGGAAAAACAAATATATTCTTTTACATAATGAGAAATAATGCAGATGCTGACACTACTTCTTTGCTGTTCATGGGTATGCATTCATTTTTACATAGATCTGGTCCTCAGGCTGGCCCTATGTTGGGGTTGTAAGATGGCTACAACAATTAAAGACATCACATCTAAAT
This sequence comes from Gorilla gorilla gorilla, assembly GCF_029281585.2. Taxonomy (NCBI): domain Eukaryota; kingdom Metazoa; phylum Chordata; class Mammalia; order Primates; family Hominidae; genus Gorilla; species Gorilla gorilla. Next base: position 16,169,327 of record NC_086017.1, read on the forward strand.
ATGACAAAGTTCATCGGAATAGAGTCCAATTCTTACTTGTAATTATCTGTTATTAAAAAAAAAACCTTCCCAGAAACTCCCAGCAAGCTTTCATTCACATCTCATTGGATGGAAATGTATCACATGCCCAAGCAAAACAAATCAGTGGCCAAGGACCACCATGATCATCTTAGTCAGGTAGGATGTATGCTCGAATCTGGGGATAGTTGTCCTCAATGGAACAAAGTCATGTGGAAGATGGTGGGTACCACCTTCCACAAATTAAGGTTACCATCTTTTGCAAATTAAAATTTAAAAAAGAATATTGGGGGTAGAACAAGTTATTGGATATACATCTAGCAGTGTCTACTATAGGAGCAGTGTTAAAAAAAAAATAAGAATTCCATACTTTGGGAGGCTGAGGCTGGTGGATCATGAGGTCAGGAGATCAAGTCCATTCTGGCCAACCCCATCTCTACTACAAATACAAAAATTAGCTGGGTGTGGTGGTGAGTGCATGTAATTCCAGCTACTCAGGAGGCTGAGGCAGGAGAATCCTTTGGACCTGAGACCCGGAGACTGCATGGAGCCGAGATTGTGTCACTGTACTCTAGCTTGGGCGACAGAGCAAGACTCTGTTTCCAAAAAAAAAAGAAAAAGAAAAAAAGAAAAAAGAAAAGAACTCCAAAGTCAAGTACGTTTAGAACATTTTGGGTTTAATTTTATTTCAAATTTTCTTGGCTATGGACACTTTAGGGTACTTTTTTGATGCTTATGGGCATTATAAATCTACAAGTTGGGGTATAACAGGCTGCATTTCCCTTCCTGTTCTACATTTTTGTTGTTTCTACTGTTTTATCATTCTGTTACAACTTCATATGTAAATTTACTATAATATAAACTCATATAACATGAGCATTCCACAGCTTATGAAATAGTACTAAAGAGCTGTAGCATGCAGGTGGTATTCATTTTGGCCTCCCGGCATCCTTTTCTGTGTATGAAAAATTATCCAATTTATGAAATTTTGTGAAAATTAAGTTGTAGTTATGGCAATAACATTTGAGAATTCTGCATACGTGCTTTCCCAGGCTGGCTTGCAGCTAGGTTGCAGAGAGTTTTGACATGAGATGTGGAAAGCCAAAAAGGAAATGATAAGAAAACATCTCTCCTCCCCACCTTTCTCCTCCACCTCCTACCTGCCACTCTTCCTCCTCCACCTCCTGTCCTTTCTCCTTCTTCTCTTCCTGACCCTCCCACCTGCTATTTTTATAGTAACAACAATTTTCTCAGCAAATATGATCTGGTATAAAATCTAAGGTGATTTTTCTAGCTGTTTATTGTATGCATAGTTGTCTAGCCTTCCTAATATGTCTGTGAGTTAGCCAATGTCTTTTTAATAAGTTGCTGTTTTCATTATTTCAGGGTGAGCCAGCTTCGGGATTGCAACCGAGAAGTGGGACTATTAAAAGGTACTAAAGCAGAGAATAGGACCAGTAAACAAACAAAAAAAAGCACTTTAAATAGGAATAAAATATATTAATAAATGTGACCACATGGAGATTAGTGACCATAGAAGGTAATGATTCATTCCAAATAATTAGGCTAACAGGGAATTCAGTCATTCTGAATTGTCAAGGAAACGTTTACATGTATGAAGACTTTTGTTCCAAAGGAGTTCATAATTTCTAGTAAGTTTATATTTTATCATGAATAGCTTAACAACTGAACATCACCATTGAATAGCAGAATGACAGGGGAGAAATATTTTCAACCAAAATGTTGAGAACCACTGCCAATGATAGATGAATTCAAACTAAGCCAAAGAAAACTCTAAAATAGGTCACTGGGAAAATAAGATTTGACTGATAAAAATCTGTTTAGAGGCCACAGTGGGCAGATCATGAGGTCAGGAGATCGTTTCCATCTCCTGATGGCTAACACGGTGAAACTCTGTCTCTACTAAAAATATAAAAATTAGCCAGGCGTGGTGGTGGGCATCTGTTATCCCAGCTACTTGGGAGGCTGAGTCAGGAGAATCGCTTAAATCTGGGAGGCGAAGTTGCAGTGAGCCAAAATCGTGCCACTGCACTCCAGCCTAGGTGACAGAGCAAGACTCGGTCTCCAAAAAAAAAAAGAAATGAATAAATTTTATAAATCAAATACTGAAGTGTTTAAATTTTGAAGAACATACTCGGGAATTTCAGAATTATATTTAAGTCTTCAATGCAATTATTTTCAGACTTTTTTCCCCAAGACATTCATATAATTTAACCATGCTATTGCACTTTGAAAGCTAAGAACCATTCTTCTCTTTATAGAAAGCATTATTAGCTACCATCACACATGCTTAAATTAAACTCAAGAATTTTTATTCATTTTTAAGACCAAAAAAGATTGCAGAGAACTAAAAAAGAAAAGAAAAATGTGTTCACAGCCTCAGTATTTTATCTCCTAGCTAAAAATTCACCATACATGAGACTATACATCAGAATAAAAAAAAAAACCTAACAAGCTTGAGGAAAATGGGAAATCATTCTTAGCATAGAGCCTAATCTATAATGTCTTGGTTAATTTCTAATGGTGAAATAACACTACATCAAATATACAGTAGTCTGTTTCTTTTTACTAAGACTGACCTTATAAAAACAAAGTTATAATGTTTTTCTAAGCACTTTTCATTGGACAAAAATGAATTTCTTCTACAGTTCCTCATTAGACAAAATGAAAAATGTTCGTATAAAACATGGACTTGTGTGTGATTATCCAACCAAGTAAAATTATGACTGACAGGCAGGAAATAATGACTTTGAGATAATAGCTGTACTGAATCAGATGACTTATGCAAATCTTTTATCATTGGTTACCATTTGAGTCCTGTTCTGATTCTTTTGCCTTTCCAGCCTTACATTAAAAGGAGCTCATTTCTCATAGATCAGATTCTGTTTTTATTTACAAAAGCTAAAGTCCTAATCTAATTGATTACTTGGAAATATATATCAAGAAATTATGTTGAAATATCAGATTTTGACATTAAATCAAATAAATTTCAGAGTCTCTTTCATGTCTTATTCATTTTCTATAAACAGTTATAGATTTTTAAAAACTGATTTCTCTGGCATGTATGTACACATCTCAGCAGAAGTAATTGCTTCCCCTTCCAGTACATTTCTTGTGTCATTATTTAGTTTTTACTTTTTATTATTCTTATCTCTACATTCCAAAATTCCCCTACTTCTCCATTTTTCATTTATCACTTCAAACTCCTGGTAACAAATCATTAGCTACTAATGCAACCTGCTTCCTGGCACATAGAAATATGTTCAATAAATATATATTAGGTGAATAACTCAATAAGTAATAAAATAAAATACCCTACTTGTTTATGTTTTATTTTGCATTCCAAAGAAATAATTCTAGCAATAGAAATAGTCCCATGAGCTACTTTTATTACCACATTCAATCTTGCTTTTATATGGTAAACTGTTTAAGGACTTATAATTATGAATAGTAAGATGAAGTTCTAGCCAGAGCAATCAGGCAAGAGAAAGAAATAAAAGGCAACAAAATAGGAAAAGAAAATGTCAAATTGTTTCTATTCACAGATGATATAATTCTATAGCTAGAAAACCCTAAAAATTCTGCCAAAAGGCTCCTGGAAATGATAAACAACTTCAGTGAAGTTTGAGGATACAAAGTCAATATACAAAAAAAGGCAGCATTTTTATACACCAATAATGTTCATGTTGAGAGCGAAATCACGAACACAATCCCATTTACAAAGCAACAACAACAAAAAAATACCAAAGAGCACTTTTTTTTTTTTTTTTTTGAGATGGAGTCTTGCTCTCTCGCCCAGGCTGGAGTGCAGTGGCACAATCTTGGCTCACTCCAACCTCTGCCTCCTGGGTTTAAGCTATTCTCCTGCCTCAGTCTCCCGAGTAGTGGGATTACAGGCACCTGCCATCACGCTCAGCTAATGTTTGTATTTTTAGTAGAGATGGGGTTTCACCATGTTGGCCAGGCTTGTCTCAGACTCCTGACCTCAGGTGATCTGCCTGTCTCAGTATCTCAAAGTGCGGGGATTACAGGTGTGATCCATCATGCCCAGCCTCCAAGGAACACATTTAACCAAGGAGATTAAAGTTCTCTACAAGGATGCCTATGAAACATTGCTGAAAGGAATCATAGATTACATAAACAAATGTAATAACATTTCATCCTTGTGTATTGAAAGAACTGATATAAAAATGGCCAGAGTGCCCAAAGAAATCTACAGATTCAATGCTATTCTTATCAATCTACCAACATAATTTTTCACAGTTAGAAAAAGCTATTTTAAAATTGATATTTTACCAAAAAGGAGCTCAAAAATAGCCAAAGCAATCCTAAGCAAAAAGAATGAAGTCGGAGGCATCACATTGCCTGACTTCAAACAATACTATAAGGCTACAGTAATCAAACAGCATGGCACAAAACAGACACATAGACTAATGGAATAGAATAGAGAAACTAGAAATAAAGTGGCACACCTATAGCCATCTGATCTTTGACCAGTTAATAAAAATAAGCAATGGGGAAAGGAATCCCTATTCAATAAATGCAAATGGGATAGCTGGCTATCCAAATACAGAAGAATGAACCTGGATGCTTATACTTTTCACCACACACAAAAACTAAGTCAAGATAGATTAAAGATTTAAGTGTAAGACCTCAAACTATAAAAATTATGGAAGAAAATCTAGGAAACACCATCCTGAGCATTGGCCTTGAAAAAGAATTTCTGAATAAGTTCTCAAGAGCAATTGCAACAAAAACCAAAATTGACAAGTGGGACCTAATTAAACTAAAGAGCTTCTGCACAGCAAGAGAAAATATCAACAGAGTAAACAGTCTACAGAATGGGAGAAAATGTCTGCAAACTATGCCTCTGATAAAGCTGTAATATCCAGAATCTATAAGGAACTTAAGTCAAGAAGCAAAAAATAAATAACTCCATTAAAAAACAGGCAAAAGACATGAACAGATACTTCACAAAAAAAAAAATACAAGTGGCCAATAAACATGAAAAATGCTCGTCAGCACTAATCATCAGAGAAATGCAAATCAAAACCACAATGAGATACCCTCTCACACTAGTCAGAATGGTTACATTACCACTAAAAAGTAAAAAAACAACAGGTGCTGGGGAGACTATGGAGAAAAGAGAACACTTTTACACTGTTGGGGGGATGTAAATTAGTTCAGCCAATGTGGAAAGCAGTTTGGAGATTTCTCAAAGAACTTAAAATATGTGTTTCTGTCCCCTCTTATTTCCTTGAGCAGTGGTTTGTCATTCTCCTTGAAGAGGTCCTTCACATCCCTTGTTACTGTACTCCTAGGTATTTTATTCTCTTTGTAGCAATTATGAATGGGAGTTCATTCATGATTTGGCTCTCTGCTTGTCTATTGTTGGTATATAGGAGTGCTTGTGATTTGTGCACATTGATTTTATATCCTGAGACTTTGCTGAAGTTGCTTATTATCATGGATAGGAAGAGTAAATATGACAGGGGCCATACTGCTCAAAGCAATTTATAGATTCAATGCTATTCCCACCAAACTACCATTGACATTCTTCACAGAATTGGAAAAAACTACTTTAAATTTCATATGGAACCAAAAAAAGAGTCCATATAGCCAAGACAATCCCAAGCAAAAAGAACAAAGCTGGAATCATCATGCTACCTGCCTTCAAACTATACTACAAGGCTACAATAACCAAAACAGCATGGTACTGGTAACTAAAGAGACATATAGATCAATGGAACAGAGCAGAGACCTCAGACATAACATCACACATCTACGACCATCTGATCTTTGACAAACTGGACAAAACAAGCAATGGGAAAAGGATTCCCTATTTAATAAATGGTGCTGGGAAAACTGGTTAGCCATATGCAGAAAACCGAAACTGGGCCTATTCCTTACACCTTATACAAAAATTAACTCAAGATAGATGAAAGACTTAAATGTGAAACCCAAAACCATAAAAACCCTAGAGGAAAACCTAGGCAATACCATTCAGGACATAGGCATGGGCAAAGACTTCATGACAAAAACACCAAAAGCAATTGCAGCAAAAACCCAAATTGACAACTGAGATGTAGTTAAACTAAAGAGCTTCTGCACAGCAAAAAAACAAAACAAAACAAAACAAACAAACAAAAACCAAAAACAAAAACAAAAAAAAACTGTCATTAGAGTGAACGGGCAACCTACACAATGGGAGAAAAATTTTGTAATCTACACACCCGACAAAGGTCTAATATCCAGAATATACAAGGAACTTAAACAAATTTACAAGAAAAAAAACAGCCCCACCAAAAAGTGGAAAAATGATGTGTACAGACACTTCTCAAAAGAAGACATTTATGTGGCCAAGAAACATATGAAAAAAAGCTCAAAATCATTGATCATTAGAGAAATGCAAATCAAAACCACAATGAAATACCATCTCATGCCAGCCAGAATGGTGATTATTAAAAAGTCAAGAAACAATAGATGTTGGTAAGGCTGTGGAGGAATAGGAATGGTTTTCCACTGTTGGTGGGAATGTAAATTAGTTCAGCCACTGTGGAAGACAGTGTAACATTTCCTCAAGGATCTAGAACCAGAAATACAATTTGACTCAGCAATCCCATTAGGGGGTATATACCCAAAGGAATATAAATCATTCTACTATGAAGACACACCCACACGTATTATTTATTGCAGTACTATTTACAATAGCTAAGACATGGAACCAACCCAAATGCCCATTGATGATAGACTGGATAAAGAAAATGTGGTACATATACACCATGGAATACTATGCATACATAAAAACAAATGAGACTATGTCCTTTGCAGGGACATGGATAAAGCTGGAAGGCATCATCCTCAGCAAACTAACACAGGAACAGAAAACCAAACACCGCATGTTCTCACTCATAAGTGGGAGTTGAACAATGAGATCACATGAACACAGGGAGGGGAACAACATACACCAGGGGCCAGCCAGAGGGTGAGGGGTGAGGGGAAGAATAGCATTAGGACAATAACTAATGTATGCGGAGCTTAAAACCTAAATGACAGGTTGATAGGTGCAGCAAACCACCATGCCACATGTATACCTATGTAACAAACCTACACATTCTGCACTTGTATCCTGGAACTTAAAGGAAGATTAAAAAAAAAAGAAGGTAAAATAAAACTACCATTTGACTCAGCAATCCCATTACTGGGTATATACCTGAAAGAAAACACATCACTCTAACAAAAAGACACATGCACTCATTTGTTCATCACTGCATTATCCACAATAGCAAAGATATGGAATCAACTTAGGTGCCCACTAATGGTGGATTGGAATAAGAAAATGTGGTATATACATACATTGGACTGCTACACGGCCATGAAAAGGAACAAAATCTTGTCTTTTGCAGCAACATTGATGCAGCTCGAGGCCATTATCCTGAGTAAATTAATAGAGGAACATAAAACCAAATACCATATGTTCTCACTTATAAGTGGGAGCTAAACATTGGTTACTCATGGACTTAAAGATGAGGACAATAGCCACTAGGGATGAATAGAAGGGGGAGGTATGGAGGGGAGCAATAGTTAGGTTTTTTAGGATTAAAACTAGAAATACAAATTAGTTTTTGGGAGTTTTAATCCTAAAAAACTAACTATTGGATACTATGCTCATTACCTGGGTGACGGGATCATTCATATCCCAAACTCAGTATCATGCAATATACTTATCTAGCAAACCTGTACATGTACTCTCTGAATCTAAAATAAAAGTTGAAATTGTTTTTAAAAAGAATATTAAAGTATATTGTTCATTTGGTCTTAGCATCATATATCGAGTTCCATTTTGCTTCTCATGTGTGGATGCAAGGGAGCAGCATTTGAACTTTTATTGCAATCTCTCGTCTTTTGAGTCTAGGATACTGTGGAAAATTTAAGTATTGCTTCCGCTTTCTCTCCTTCCCCCTCACTGATGTACTTGGCCATCTAACTTTCTAGTCCCCACAAAAGGCAGAGCACGCTTTCCTGTCCCATGTTTTTCATGTGGCTGTATGGCTTGATTTAGCCAATGGGATGTTAGTAGTCATTCTGCAAATAGATGTTTGAAATATGCTTGTATATTTGGTCATTCATTCTTTATTTCCTTCATTGCCATAGAAAGTCATGCCCAGGTGGCTCACCAACCTGGAGAAGGGACAAGAGACCTCTGGAGCTTCGCCTTTATAGCTGATTGCTTTTTGAATCCCAGCCATCCCAGCCTCCACAGTCTGAAGCAGAAACATCTCATCCAAACTGCATTTGTGTGAGCAAGAAATAAATGCAGACAGCTATATGCCAAGGAGATTTTATAGTTGCTTGTTATGTAATAACAATGACTAATAGAGAAATGATTGAAGAGTACTGAATCACAACATTACTAGCTCAACCTGCTCCCCAGAAAATTGCTAATAAAGACAATAATAACAAGAATTCCCTCTTATTAATGCCTATCAAATGCCAGCAATAACTAGATGCTTTGCACATTGTAATCTCATTTTATCCTAGGAAGACAACAACTCTGTGAAGTTGGTGATCTTATCCCTGTTTCATTCCCAGGAAATTAGGATTCAGAAATGGCTTATAGATTTTCAGAGATCACAAAGTTAAGAAGTATCAATTCCAAGCTTACAAGCCAAAGACTTTAGACTATAAAATTCCTACCTGTTAGCTGGTGCCAATGTGGCAAGATTTGCCTTTACTACTCTTCAGCTTATCTTTCCATCATTCCATTCCCACATTTCCACTCCCATTCCCCAGCCCATGTAATTTCTATTGAGTGCTGTAACTTTATTCTATGTAATGCTAAGTTGTAAGGGCTCAGAATTTAAGTTGCCTTTCATGGTATCCTAATTTTGGTAGTAGGGAATAGATAGGCATAGATGGGGTGAAAAAATGCGTTCATATATTTGTAGAATGCTCATAGCAAAAAACAAAATGAAGTTATCTTAACTATGTCAAAAGTTTTAGTGAATCCAAATAATGTATGCAAAAAAAAAATTTTTAATAAAAGCAAGAGTTGCATAAGAAACAAATATTTAGGAAGAATTGGGATGTCTATCACCACCCACAAAATTATAGAGTTATTATATCCCCTGATTGTAGATCAGGAACAGTAGTCAAAGGGATTGTTTAAAAATGCAAATCTGATTATGTCGCTTACATTTTAATAGGTAGAGACAGTCAGTAATTGCTATGGCCTGAACGTTTGTGTCCTACAATTCATATATTGAAACCTAATTATCAAAGTGATGGTATTATCATGTAGGCCTCTGGCAAATGATTTGATTTTGAAGATGGAGCCTGTATGAATGGGATTAGTGTCCTTATAAAACAGACACAAGGAAGCTCATTGGCTCTTTCTACCCTGTGAGCATACAAAAAGAAGGTACCAATTATGAAGCAGAATGTGGGTCCCCATGAGATGCTGAATCTGTTCATACCTTGATTTCAGATCTTCCAGCCTGTGGAAATGTGAGAAATAAATTTTTTTAAACCACGTAGTCTATGGCATTTGTTATAGCAGCATATGCAGATTAAGGCAGTAATTTTACAAATTGGTAGGTTTTAGAAAGAGACACAGGTTTTGAGGAAACTTGTGTCCCTTTTGAAAAGGGTGTTCCAGACATAAGGAATATTCAGTGCAAAGGTGTTAAGGCAAAAGAGTATATCTAATATTTTCCAGGAACGTTAAAGGCAGTATGTCTGGAAAGAGTGCGTTGTTGTAGGATAATAGGAGATATTATCAGAAAGATAAGAAACAGACAGATCACATAAGGCCCTCTGGGTTATTTTAAGGACTCTGGCTTTATCCTGGACAAAGTGGTGAATGGTTACAAGGTTTTGGACAAGAATAAACTGAGGGGAGAGTGTCAGAGTAGGAATAGGGAGACACGTTTTAAGGTTCAGACAAGGGATTTAGAAAAACAAATGAGAAGAGGTAGTTGGATTTTTTATCTGTTTTGAAGACAGCGTGATTTCCAAATAAATTAGAAGTGGGAATAAGAAAAACAGAGTTGAAAATGACTGCAATGTCTTAAGCCTGGGCAGTTGGAAGGATTGTCACCTTAAACTATGATGGGGAAGGAGGTAGGTGGATCACGTTTTGAGGGGGAATATTAGAAGTTCAGTTTTGGATATGTTTATTTTACATTGTAAGAAGAGATTCAAGAGTGGAGATAAATTTATATACCTGGTGTTGGTGGGAGATGAAGATATACATGTAGATTTTGGAGTCATTTGCATACTGTTACAAACTAAGTCACGAGAAACATAAAAGAGTGAGTATAGAAAGAAAAGACATCCAAACGGTAAGCCTAAAGTCCTCCAATATTAAGATGTATGAGACATAAAGAGGAATGCCAGGCTGCACTGGAAATGAGTAACCAGTGAAGTAAGAGAAAAACCAGGCTTTAATGTCCTTAAGCCCAATCAAGAAAGTGTATGAAGGAGAAGAGATTGATAGTCTATACGTCCAGTGAGATAACTGAACGGTGACTATCACAGTTAGAATCATGGAGGTCATTAAGATCATTGCTAGTAAAAGTTGTGGTGGGATGAATGCATGGTGAATAGAAAGGAATTAGAAACAGTGGGTTTAGACAACTGTTACGGGATTTCTGCTGTACCAGCTAGCCAAGAAATGGAGCAGCAGCTAACGGGAAAGTAGGATCATGAGAAAAAATGTGATCGATGAAGTAACAATCAGCTGTTTGCTGATGAGAATGATCCTCAAAGGAAGAAAACAAATAATGATGTAAGAGAAAAAGATAAGAATTGCTGGCTGGGCCTGGTGGCTCACGCCTGTAATCCCCACACTTTGAGAGGCCAAGGTGGGCGGATCACTTGAGGCCAGGAGTTTGAGAACTGCCTGGCCAACATGGTGAAACCCCATCTCCACTAAACATACAAAAATGAGCTGGGCATGGTGGCACACTCCTGTAATCCCAGCTACTCGGGAGGCTGAGGCAAGAGAATGGCTTGAACCTGGGAGGTGGAGGTTGTAGTGAGCTAAGATTGCGCCACTGCACTCCAGCCTTGGTGACAGAGCAAGACTCTGTCTCAAAATAAATAATTGCTTCAATGACATCCTCAGATGGAGAGAGTTGCTAGGGTGATGTCCTTAACTAAGCAAAAGCAAATGGAAGCTTAAGCACAAGTGGGGGATTTGGCTGCATACAGAAACATAGGAAGTTTGTCTGTGGTAACTGGTTTGGTGTCATTTGTTTAACAAAGTTCAACCCACAAAACTATACGGTCCTTCAGAACAGAAGACAGAAGTCCTGTCTGTCTTATCAACCATTTCATGTCCATGGCCTACATATTACCGGGCACTGGGTAGAAACTCAGCATATAGTTATTGAAGAGGGATGGACAGATGAATCAATGTACACATGGATGAGCTTCACATAGTAAATAAGTGTCCTCCCACTTTTAGTGTAAAAGATGCAGGTTCATTGTTTATTTTCATTCTACATAGAAGCCAATGACATGGTCTGAGCACTTAAAAGCATTATATGAAATGAACCAACCCACATATCTGACTATGATCAATGGAAGAGAAAAGCAACAACAAGGTCTCACACTCTCACTTCAATAAAAGATAATATTGAAATAGCTCATGTCATCTGAGATGACTGTTATCAGTTCTGATTTTTGAGTAAGGAATGGCCCTGTCTGTTGTGTACATTTGTGAAATATTCCCCATGGAGTTCCTTCTAAAATCACATTAATGTGATGTTTTAAAAAACATGAGCTAATTATAAATCAAAATTTGCAAGTATCCTAAATTCATTCATTAGTTATTCTGGAGCTGCTAAGCATTTAACACTTTTGCATTTTTTCAGTGCAACAGAAATCCCTTGAGCACTTTTATTTTGAAAATAAATAAAATGCTCACTAATGAAAGTAACACAAAGAAATTTGGATTCTTGCTGATCACAGATGAGATTAGAAAAACATGAGGCTTTGTTGAAACATGACTGATTTTTTCTTAGCAAGAATATGAATAAAATTCAAGAAAAACACACAGTGTGAAAATTTGATCCATTTTATCGCATTTTTTGCATACATGGACTCAAATTACAAATAACACACACACACACACACACCCCCAAGAAACATGCATAAGAATAACTAATTTTGTTTCATATAGCTAGAGATTTTACACATCTCTATGAAAAAAGTTCAGCAGAGGTAGGGAGAAATGAAAACTGAGCAAAGATTAGCACATCAAATTAGCTCACATGAAAAGCCCCCAAAGTGTATTATTTTGTTAAGAAATAAAAATGAAGTTCCTCACTGGTAAAAGAATTATCTGGTTAACTGCTCACCCAAGTCTCCACCTTAATTGGCTTTTGTAGATACAGTTTGATTGAAGTACTTCTGAGAATTAAAATGTAAAGCCAATTTAAAGTTTACACTATACAGGCATGTGTCACTTAATGATGGGATACATCTGAGAAATGAGACATTATGTGAGTTTATTGTTGTGTGAACTTTGTAGAATGTGCTTACGCAAACCTAGATAGTATAGCCTAATACACACATAAGCTCTATGAGACAGCCTGTTGCTTGTAAGAAGCATATTATTGGATTGAATACTATAGGCACTTGTAACAAATAGTTAAGTACTTGTGTTTCTAACCAGATCTAAACATAGGAAACGTACAGTAAAAATATGGTATAAAATAGGGTTCTCTAAACTCTGGGCCATGGACTGATACCAGTCCATGGCCTGTTAGAAACTGGGCTTCACACCAGGAGGTGAGCCGTGGGTGAGCAAGGGAAGCTTAATCTGTATTTACAGCCACTACTCACCACCTGCATTACTACCTGAGCTCTTCATCCTGTCAGATCAGTGGTGGCATTAGATTCTCACAGGAGCGTGAACCCTATTGTGAACTGTGCTTTGGAAGGATCTAGGTCACACGCTCCTTAAGAGAATCTAAAGCCTGATGATCCGTCACTGTCTCTCATCACCCCCAGATGGGAGAGTCTAGTTACAAGAAAACAAGTTCAGGGCTCCCACTGACTCTACATTATGATGAGTTATGTAATAATTTCATTGTATATTACAATGTAATAATAATAGAAATAAAGTGCACAATCAATGTTATCTGCTTGAGTCATCCCAAAACCATCCCTCCACTCTGGCCCGTGGAAAAATTATCTTCCACTAAACCAGTTCCTGGTGCCAAAAAAGTTGAGGACCTGCTGGTATAAAAGATAAAAAATATCACACCTGTCTAAGTCACTTACCATGAACGGAGCTTGCAGGACTGGAAACTGTCTTGGGTGAGTCAGTGAGTGAGTGGTGAGTGAATGTGAAGGCCTAGGACATTACTGTGCACTACTGTAGACTTTATAAATATCGTACATGACATTAAATTTACTTAAAAATGTCATTCTTCAATAATAAACTAACCTTAGTTTGTTGTATCTTTTTTATTTTATAAACTGTTAAATTTTTTTAACTTTTTGACCCCTTTGTAATAATATTTAGCTTAAGCCACAAACACGTTATACAGCTGTACAAACATATTTTCTTTATTATATCCTCAATCTATAAGTTTTTTTCTATTCCTAATTTTTATTTTTATTTTTTGGCTTTTAAAACTTTTTTGATAAAAACTAAGACACAAATATACACAATAACATAGGCCAACACAGAGTCAGAATCCCCAATACCACTGTCTTCCACCTCTACATCTTGTCACACTGGACGGTCTTCAGGGGTAATAACATGCATGGAGCTGTCGTCTCCTAGGATAACAATGCCTTCTTCTGGAAAACCTTCTGAAGGACCTGCCTGAGGCTGTATTTACAGCTTACTTTCTTTTCTTTAAGTCGAGTATACTCTAATGATAAAAATCATGGCATAGCGGATATATAAGCAAGTAACAGTCATTTATTGTCATTATCAAGCATTATGTACTGTACCTACCTGTATATGCTAGACTTTTATATGACTGGCAGTGCAGTACATTTGTTTATACAGCATCATCACCCACAACATGAGTAATGCCTTCCACTATGACATTATAACAGCTATGACGTCAGTAGGTGAGAGGAACGTGTCAGGTCCATTATAATCTTATGAGACCATTGTATATGTGGCCTGCCTTTGACCAAAACATTATGCAGCACATGATGGTATATTCTTCCTCTCTTAAACATTTCATCATAGTCCATATGAGTTTTTGAAAGTCATATAATATTGTCAATATATGGATTTTTCAAATTTGCTCACAGGAATTCAAACTAGAAAATATAGCATTTTTTAAAGACAAATTTATTTTGCTATAAAATTGACATCACACCAACTCAATTTGGCTTTGAAAGTAAGGGTTTCCATGTTATTCATCTTGGCATAGTATAAATTGGTCAATGGTTTTTAGGTTTTTTACAGATAAACATTTTACAAACGTTTATAAGAAAAACAATTTGCCAGATATGTTTTCCCTAACTGTATTTTCTTAAGTAAATGTGGAGGTATTAGAATGTCTGCCAGGTCTCTTATAAGGGAAGCTGAATTTGTTCTGATAACGGAAGTTAAATGTTACAGATGACAATTAAAATGTTATTTAAATTATATATGCATATGGATATATAATTAAAATGTTATTTAAATTATATATACATATGGATATATAATTAAAATTAAATTTAAGTACATACACATATATAATTAAAATTAAATTTAATTACATATACGTATACATGTAACTTAAAATGGCTGTGTTTAAAAGAAACTTTTCAAACATCTGCTTGAAAGTGAAGACATTTATCAAATCCATTAGGTAATAGGTTAATCAGATAATTCATATTCTCCCTATTTCACATAACCTTGGATAATCAATAATTGGCTTCATTTTCCTTAACAAATTGTTTTTCAAATGACTTGGCTTTAATCTGATCAAGCACATATTCAATACTGACATTTTTATAGTGTCCAATAAAGTGAGTGAGGTACAGATTCATGCCTCTGTGTGATACGGACCAGACAAAGAAATCCATGAGTTCACAACTATGTCTAATATATATGTCTTGGTAACATTTATTTTGTTTGTATAATAAAAAATTATATTGATTCAGTTGTTTCAGATATGTACGACTGAACCCACAGTGCTGGGCTGCTCTCTGAATTATTTGTAATCCCAGTTTCAGTATGCAAAATATTATTTAAATTAATTTAAAATATCTACATAAATGCATAAATAAAAGAATATTATGGAATGATATGTTGTCATTGAAACACAAGACAAATCTTATATGGAAAGAATTTCTCTGTTTTGTCTCAGATGCTATTTATATTTACATTGATTGTAAAACAAGATTTGGAATCAGGTGCAGAATCTGCTCCTAATCCTAAATCGAAAGTGATTTGAATGAATGGCACTAGTTTTCTGAATTCTACTGTATAAGCTTCATAAGCAAGACAGTGTGGCGATACCTCAGGAATCTAGAACTAGAAATATCATTTGACCCAGCTATCCCATTACTGGGTATATACCCAGAGGAATATAAATCATGCTGCTATAAAGACACATGCACACATATGTTTATTGCAGCACTATTCACAATAGCAAAGACTCGGAACCAACCCAAATGTCCAACAATGATAGACTGGATTAAGAAAATGTGGCATGTATACACCATGGAATACTATGCAGCCATAAAAAATGATGAGTTCATGTCCTTTGTAGGGACATGGATGAAGCTGGAAACCATCATTCTCAGCAAGCTATTGCAAAGACAAAAAACCAAACACTGCATGTTCTCACTCATAGGTGGGAATTAAACAATGAGAACACTTGGACACAGGAAGGGGAATGTCATACACCGGGGCCTGTTGTCGGGTAGGGGAAGGGGGGAAAGATAGCATTAGGAGACATATCTAATGTAAATGACAAGTTAATGGGTGCAGCACACCAACATAGCACATGTATACATATGTAACAAACCTGCACATTGTTCACATGTACCCTAGAACTTAAAGTACAATTAAAAAAATGAGATTTAAATGAAAGGAATTTAATTTAAATTGGAGGATTTGATAAAAACTTGAGTGTCGTGTGACATCAATTCATGTATTAAATATAACAATGTAACATTCAGAAATATTAAAATACTTTTAACTCTTAAGATATGAAGATGCCAGATAAGAGCCTTAAGCTTGCATTTTCCTTCTAATTGTTTTTCTTTCACTAACAGCTGATGATATTGTCAAGAAATACCAAGGATGCAATGTTGAAGCCTTTTAGATCTTTGAAGGATATTAAACTAAGAAAAATGCATTGACAGGGTTTTGCACAATCTGCATGACTGCCTAGGGTTGCATTCCTACTCAGAATTATTTAGTCTGTTCCAGGGTTCTATGTGGCCCTAATGACATCTATAAAAAAAAATTGCTCATTTTCTTAACTTTATTTTCATTGCTTCACTGACTTTGTGTGGCACGTCCAGCACTTTAGACAGAACAACTTAAAATACGGCATAGGAAGCAGCGCCTCTGTCATGATATAAAACATAAATCACTAACTTTTTTGTGCCTTTGGCAAATTGTGATTGCTATTCTGCTCAAAAAATGCAGGTCACTGGCCTTCTGGCAAACTCTCTTCATCAGCAGTCTGAATGCTTTGTTTTGAACAAAAAGGAAAGGCAAGAGAAAATGTGCAAGTTTGGTTTATAAACCGGCAGGTTATTCATTCAGATAATTTTAAGAAAGCAAGCAGTGGAAATTTTGATGAGAAAATAACTTGAAGAAAGAGGGAGTCACCTTAGGGCGAAGACCTTTGGGTAGTAACTTAATGACCAGGCTAGAAACTATGTAATAAAAGGGCAGTGAGTAGCAGATAACTTTGTGGTCATCACACAATGGGGACTTGAGATAGACAATGGGAAGTACATGTATGTATGTGCTAATAGTTTCTAGCTTGATCTTAGAGCTCTCAGCCTGTCTCTTGCTTTCTCCAAAAAAACCTCTTTCAAACCAAGAAGGATGTGTTCCTACAGCACCTAGCTCAGAAATATACACACATGTGCACATGCATACACACACACAGACACACACATCACATTACAAGATCTTTGAGTACATGGGCCTATAAATTATACTTAGGTAGTATAATATAAGACAGAAGGTTAAACCCTAACATAAAGAGCACATGTTGCAGATCTGGTTCTTGCATATACTACCTCAGTGGCCGTGGATAAGCTATTAAAAATCTGTTGAGACTTATTTTCTTCTCATGTGTAAATAGGGATTTTAATTTCCATTTTGTGTCATTGTAAAGCCTAATTTGTATGTGACACAATGAGCAAGTGCCAGACTATCTGCTGCACTTCCAGCACAGTGCTTTGCATATAGAAAGCGCTCAATAAATTGATATTTTGGTTGAGGTCAAAGGGAGAGATGGAATATTCTTGGTGTCTTCCAAACTGATGATAGTTCATGAAATAGAAATTTCACTTGCTCTTCTGTGTTTGTAGTCCCAGGAAAATTAACCCTGGTAAAAATGGTACATCCACCCTCTATATCTGCCATTCATTTCTCTCCACCCTTTTTGACATTCCCCAAAGTAAGACAAATTTTCTGCCTTAGAGTTTGGTTCAGAGTGTGGCATCCATTAAGTTACATTCCTCTACTAACTGGGGTTAATGCAGTAATGGCTGATACTTATATGAGCCCTGACTTACCTATGACTATCTCTTTAGGATTGCCAACAATGGGCTATAAAATATTCTATTCTTTCTTCTTTCTTCCTTCCATGTGATGAACTTTTCTGGATACTCTTTGACCTTTCAGGAACAGGATGGAGAAGAAGAATTTGACTATGGAGTTTTCTAGCTTCTCTAACTATGATAGAGGGGTGTGCTTAATTCAGAAAAAAGAATAGTGTATCAGTTAACTATTGCTACATAACAAACTACCCCCAATGTTAAGCATTCTTTTTATTACTGTTACTTAAAATAACAACTGCCTACTAGCTGACTCCTTCTGCTGATCTGGGCAAGCTTTGGCTGATCTCAGCTGGGCTTCTTCACATATCTGAGGTCAATTAGAGGGTTGGATGGGGCTGAGGAGTCTAGGATTCTTTGGCAGAGATCACTCATTCTTCTTATGTTTCTCACATTGTTCCAGCAAGCTAGTAAAAGCATTTCCTCACAGTGATGGCAAGGATTGTAAAAATAAATAAATAAACGGAACTGTAGAAGCATTATTTTTAAGACTTTGTTTGCAGGAAGTTTGATTCTGTCCCATTTGCCAAAGCAAGTTACATGTCCAAGTCCAGAGTAAGTGTGGGAAGGTACTACCAAAAGGCAGAGATACAAGGAAGCATGAAAAATAGGGTGCATTAAATTAATAGAAATTGGGTGCACTGATCAATAGGAATTATACTTTGGCCGCAGTTTCAAGCCATGTTTTCCCAACCAGTATCACCTGCATCAAAGCAGGTATTTGGCTCTGACTCTGGTATCTCTTTCCCAACTGGTTCAAAACCCTCACCCTAACAGATGATGAGCATATGGGAGATTTACATAACAATACAAAGACATGCTTTGTACTTTGTGAATGATCTGGCCAGGCTAGTGATGCTGGCACAATTTACAGGGACAGATATCCACCTATCCAAATCATTTTATTATATTGATTAAAATCCAGGAAACCTATAGAATACATAAAGTTTTGAAGAAGCAGAATTTTCCAGGTAGGCACATTTATTTAATTAGTTTGAAATTCTGAGAAGAGAAAATGTTTAAATTACTTAATTAATGATTTTAAGACCAACTAAAAGGATTTGAAGAAAGAAAACCTCTGTTGGAACCTGATTCAGCTACACAGTTGCACTGTGCAAGCCCCATGATCTCATTTAATCTAATTTGGAAAACTGCAACAATAACTGTTTAATCTTAAAGATATCTCTAGAGGATCATTCCTCCTGAAGATGCTTTGTAAACTTAAAAACGTTATCAAACACTATGCCCTCCAAACTCATCCCAAGTTTATTAGTGTCATAGAATTTTATTTTATGAAGGAAATTTAGTGAATATATTTCATTACTTAGCATTGTATGTGAAACACAGCAAGTCCCAGGACAGTTAATAGCCCATTTGTCTAATTAATGTGTATATGATCTACCAGTCACTCAATACCAAGATAATCATGATTTTTCTTCGTCAGAAAACATTCTAGAAAATGAAATGTTTTGGTGAAGACTCAGAGATTTTTCTGCATATGCAAATAATTATGAAGGGAAACAAAAGAGAGCAAGTCGTTAGTAAACAAACTATTTTCCATTGGTCAGCGGTCGCAAAGTTCCTTTGGTGCCTTTAAGCCAAGGGAGTCAAATTCAGATTTTACATTAAAATTATTAGGAACAGGCTGGGCGCGGTGGCTCACACCTGTAATCTCCGGACTTTGGGAGGCCGATGGGGGTAGATCACTTGATGTCAGGAGTTTAAGACTAGCCTGGCCAACATATTGAAATTCTGTTTCCACTAAAAATATAAAAATTAGCCGGGCATGGTGGTGGGCACCTGTAATCCCAGCTACTCGGGGAGCTGAGGCAGGAGAATTGCTTGAACCCAGGAGGTGGAGGTTGCAGTGAGCCAAAATCATGCCACTGCACTCCACCGTGGGCAACAGAACCAGAATCCTTCTCAAAAAAAAAAAAAAAAAAAAGAAAGAAAAAAATTATTAGGAACAAAGTAAGAAGTGAGGTGCCTGGGGACCAAAATTTAAGGAAGTTCTCATTCTTCGGTGAGGACCCTGTCTTTGCACTACACTAAGAGTGAGTGTCTCCTTGCATTTTGTGCCCAAGGAACTTCGTTTGTCTTGCCCTAGTAAGGCCCTAGTTAGGGCATGGTAAAAATATCAGACATTATTCCCGTAGTAGAATCGGACTTTAAATCAATAAGCAGGTAGCTTAATTTTTAATGCATTGGCATTAAAAACTTTTAAATGTAGGCTTCATTCAGATTCTTGATGCAGCATTTTTTAAATGTGTAGAGCCATCTAAAATATTTGAAAAATAAAAGACGATCTTAGCACAACAATTCTTCTTAGCATACTAGGTAAGAAATCCTAGCCATTTGGCCTTGGTTGAGAGCAGATTTGGAGTCTGTTAACAGGGTTTTGAAACCCATCTCCACCCTTCGTTGGCTCTGTGAGCTTGCACAAGATATTTAGTTTCCTCATTTGGCAAATGGGGATAATTTTTATAGCACTTATCTTTCATGTTTTACATGCAGGTGAGAGAACTAAATGTAATAATGTACATAAAACTTTTAACAGTAACTGGCTTACAGAAAGAACTTACCAAATGATAGGTATTATTATTGATATTATTTTTGTTATTATTTCTGGAGTAAAGCCTTTGCCAAATTATTTTGCCTTTGGCACTAAAAATTCATTCACAGGATTCAAAATATCTGTCCTGATGCCTCTTTTCAGCAGAAGCAGCCAGAAAGAATCTTTGTCCAACACCCCGTAACAGCAGTTAGGTTTACTTCTCTTGAGGGGGAATAATACAGGAATTATTCAAAAATAATTTTTAGGCAGCTAGAAAGAGTAAAGGTTCTCGGCAGAATTTTCCTTTAATAAAAAGCAACCCCTGAAACTTTTCTTTTCGAACAGGAACGTGGCTTGAAAAGCCAGACCGGCAAGCCTTTATATGCAAATGCCAGTGATTAGAAACTGGGTCCATCCAACATGGTGATTCCTGCCCTCTTCTGCTTGTCAACACATGTGCCAGGTATCATGGTCGCCTCCAGATGACTCCATGTGTGCAGGACATCATGGGGACCTGTATTTGCATATTAAAAGACCGGGGTGGGAGGGCCATGTTTTTTGCTGGCTATGTGAATGACACACCTGGTCAAACCAATCCCCTGGGCCTTGTGCAAATTAGACACCACCTGCTCCAGCCTCCCAATATAGCCAACTGCTTTTCCACTACATACGGGATTTTCTCCATTTAGAGCTCTCTCTCTGTACAGGGGAGCCATTTTCTTCTTTCTTCTTTCTTGCCTATTAAACTTTCTTCTCCTTAAAACCAAAAAAAAAAAAAAAAAAAAAAAAAAAAAAGTCCTGAAATAGATTGGAAGGTTGTCTTCCTTCTTCTATATCTCCTATAATGATTCTTATGAAGAGAAATCAAATGGAAGTTCTGGGGATATGAAAGAGAAGAGAGAGACAACAGAAGAATCAGAAGAATTATGAAACCTAACCTAAAATTTAAAACGATTTCAATTTTTTTAGCTTCTTGAAGAGAAGTTTTAGCGTGATTAATAATTATTTGTTATTATTACTATTTAATAATGATTGATAATTAATAGACTTTGGTAAGCTATTTTCTACCTCTTAAAATCCCATTGTTTTAGGACTCAAAAATCCTTCTGTCATTAGGGAAAGTTTTCTCTAAACTTTGAAAAGTTTTTTAGGATGTGGTTTTCCCCCAAACATTTACTTTACATATTCTCTTCCCTAAATTGATATTTTCAGAATGATAGAGGTTTTCCTTTTAATTGGTAGATTTAAAAAATAAATCGGCCTAGATTCATAGAATAGAAATGACCTCTAAGCCTCAAGTTAATATTATGAAATACATGGTTAGAGGGCCTAACAATTAATATAGAAAATTATAAAAATAGCATAAAACCACAGTAATAATCAATATCAAAGTAGAGAGTAATAGAAAATAATGAGTCTAGGTGAAAAATAAGTGTATTAAATAGGTATAATTTACATGAATTCTGAGATAGAGATAAATGTAACCATCTTCTGAAATAAAATTGTCTTCATGCATGTATTAATTTGTTTACTGATTTGTAGCATATTTTGGCAAATCAATTGTCAAGGACCTGCATTATCAATTCACTAATTTTGGTGCTAATTTCTCAACATAAAAAGGATAGCAAAACAGAGCACAGAGAACATTTTCCTTTTGTATTTTTTAAGAATTTGAAGAACTATGGTGTTAAAGTGCTTCAACATAAAAAAAATTCAGAAAATTGCTAATTGGATCACTCACATATTGTTTGAACACTGCCAAGAAAGAGATGATAATGTAAGTACCTTATAGGACTTTTTATGGGATGATTTTGGTACCTCAAACTTAGTCAAAATTGCACATTTAGGCTGACAGGTCATATTTTCTCAGATCTTCAACTTTGCTTGATTCTCGGTTGTATCAGTAGGGCTCAGGGGAGTGCAGTGGCACTGTCACAGCTCACTGCAGCCTCGACCTCCCAGGCTCAAGCAATCCTCCTGCCTCAGCCCCACAAGTAGCTGGAAGTACAGGCACATACCACCACGCCTGGCTAATTTTTGAATTTTTTGTAGAGACAGGGTGTCTCCATGTTGCCCAGGCTGGTCTCAGACTCCTGGGGTCAAGCAATCAGCCCGCTTCAGGCTCCCAAAATGCTAGGATTGCAGGAGTGAGCCACCGTGCCTGGCCTGAGCATCTTTTTATTTTATCTATCTAGCTATGTTGAAAGGAGGTATAGCACCATCTAAAAGAATAGAATTCTGAATGCAACAGATATAAGTTGTGTCCAGTTTTAACCAATATTAGTCATCTGGTGCTGGAAAAGTTAAAAATTCTCTGAACTCAAGTTTTCTCTTCTAAAAAAAAAGAGATCATATTTATTTTATAAAGCTACTTTGAAAATTAAATTAGGAAAAGAATATAAAATATTTGGCAAAGTACTGGCATAAGTACTCAATTTATAGCAGCTGCTAGAATTATTATGTTATTGTTTAATGGATAAGAAACTGGCTGTCAGGAATTAGGTGAAATCCTCTGACTCAAAAGATATATAAGGGGGAATAGCTATCCTTGGGAGCTCTTGATGGAATAGTCAAAAGTCCAAAGAGACAGATGAATAGATATTGATGGACGTCTTGGAAGCACAGAGGAGGAACACCAGGCTAGACACTGAGACTCAGGGAAGGCCTCTGTCTAAGCTGAATCCTCAAGCAGGAGAAATGGGGAACACATGGTGTCTGGTAGAGGAAACATTATGGGAGCAGACCTACTGGGTGTTCAGCAGGCTGGCTGGAGCAGAAACGGGAAACGAGGAAGAAACAAGAGAGGAGGCTAGAGAGATAAGTAGAGGCCAGATCTCAAAAAGGATTCTAAAGTCAACCAGAGAATTTGAACCATATCCCAAGGCTGATAGAAAGAGCTATGAAGGGTTTTAAGGCAGAGAGTGAGGGGATCGGATTTTCACTTTAGAAAGGTCACTGGAAATGAGAGAGGGAAAGCAGTTAGGGACTCCATTTGTCGCAATTATGGCATAAAAGTAGTCTCAGCTGGAGAATTGATGGTGGGTACAAAAAAGTGGCTGGATCTCAAGAATGCTGAAAAACGTTGCCTTGCTAAAATTTAGCAAATGAATGAGAAAAGCAATGCACAGAGATCATTATCCGATAATGCTTCTAAGTCCACCCCAGCCACTGGATGGATGGCTGACCTTGGTTATTTGGCCTTTGATCCTGAATATGTCTCTTTTGTCAACCAGAACAAGTAGAAAGGAAAGGAAATTAATCTTTTCAGCCGTTTTCTACATCTTTGTGTTCTCACATAAAAATGAATTTTGAATTGGTTCTCTATATAATTTTCACCACTTACTTTCAGTTAATTTCCATGGATAAGCAAATTAATTATATCCTGTTTCTTTACATCAACTATACTGACATGGTTCATAGGTAATTGTACGGTGTCATTTCTGCTTTACACCATCACTGGGAATATTGGATCTGTAAATGTTAGCATGCTGCTTCTCAGGAAGATACAATTTTCTTTTATTATCATTTTTTTAAATCTTGAGGAATTCTCACTGACCTAGTTTTCTTTATTTTCCATTTCCATTTGGAATTTCATTACACCTAACATGCCATACAACAGGCATTATAATGAATAGATAACTGATTAATTAGGACCCATCTAAACTCAATTGTAGCATAATTTCACTTCCATTTGCTCCTAAGTCATTCAAGGTCTCGCTTCAGCTTGCCTCTCAGCCTCTCTCTTCATACTCCTCTCAATACCCTTGGCTGTAGACCAATAGGTGTTTGCCATTCTCCAAACACTCGCTCACTTGCAGTTTTTATGGAGTCCCTAATGTTTCCTTGGCCTAAAACGTACTCCTTCCATGCTACCCTCATTTCATTACAGTAGTGCCCCCATATCTGGAGTTTTGCTTTCGAAGGTTTTGGTTACCTGTGGTCATTTATGGTAAACCATGGTCTGAAACTATTAAATGGGAAATTTCAGAAATAAAAAATTCATAAATTTTAAAATATGCACCTTTCTGAGTAGCATGATGAGATGAAATCTTGTGCCATCCTGATCCATCCTACCCGAGCCTGAATCATCCTTTTGTCCAGTGTGTCCATGCTGTGTATGCTACTCCCCAATTAGTCACTTAGCAGCTGTCACAGTTATCAGATCAACCTACATAGTGTACATAGAGTTCATCTCTATCCTCAGTTTCAGGAATCCACTGGGGATCTTGGAGCATATGCCCCATGGATAAGGGGAGGACTATTGTAATTCTTGTTCTTCTTTTCTCTGCTGAGAGATTCATTCAGAAAGGTTTCATGAACACACATGGCTATTTATGGAGGGCTTACTTCACATTATACTAGGCACATAAAGAATTTAAAGTTGAGCAAAGCAAACTTGGCTGTGACCCTATGGAACTTCAAGTACAGATGAAAAGACCAATGTTAATACAAACACACACACACACATGCTCACATATATGTAGAGTGTCTCTGGAATGGCATCAAGGAAGAGGTAGAAAAAGGTAGTCTCTGAAGAAAGGAAATGGTACTAGGGTCAGAAAGCTAAGAAGTCTTCTTCAGAAGAAGACATTTTCTTTGGAATTATTTAAATATGTATCAGATGGATATAGTTCAAGAATCAATTAAGAAATTTGAAAAATGTGGTAAGTGCTATGAAGTAATAGTACATGGTACCATTAGAGAAGATACCAGAATAGCCTAATTTGGGGAGCTAATTTTACTTTTCTCTGAAGAAATGATCTTTATTGGAATAGGGTAGAATATTCCAGATAGAACAATCAGCCTAGGGAAAGGCCCATGTCAGGAAAAAGATTGACCTTCAAAAAAAAAAAAAAAGAGAGAGAGAGAGAAAGAAGAATGACAGAATTAGATTGCTGAAGATGAAGTAAAAGTTGGTGAGGGGTGAGACATGAGTGGATGAAAGAAGCTACGTTGTGCAGAAGCTTGTAGATCATGTTGTAGGTTTCACATTTTATTTTAAGTGCGGGGTGGGGGATGTAAGTATTTTGAGAAGAAAATGGTGAGATCTATTTTTCACTTTTAAAAAGTTGTCCTGGATATTCGGTAGGGAGTGTATTCGGGAGACAGTTTTATGAAGTATGTTAGGGAGACTTTTAAGACTATTGGAACAATGTTGTATTAGTACAAATGAGATGTTCCAGTCATTTGGACTATGCCAAAGAGTGGCATAAGTAAAGAGATTCAACAAATATTGTGGAGATGTCCTAGGTAAGAATGGTAAGGCATTTTCTGTAGGCGGTGAGAGAGAGATAAGTATGACTTCCAAGTTTCTCCACAGAGCATTTTGGAATACAGTGAATTTACTTAGATGGAGATTATTCTGAAAAGTCTACCTACGCTATGATCCCAAGTATATGACGTTTTGAAAATGGCAACAGTCTAGAGAGGGTAAAAAGATCACTGATTGTCATGGGTTCAGAGAAATGCAGGGAGAGATGAAATAGGTGGATCACAGGAGATTTTTAGCACGATGAAATTACTCTGTATAATACCGTAATAGTAAATAAATGACATTATACATTTGTCAAAACTTTGTACATAGACCTACAGGACAGAAAGAGTGAGCCCTAATGTAAGCTATGGACTTTAGTTAATAATAGTATGTCAATATTGGTCCATCGATTGTAGCAAATGTTGCATACCAATGCAAGATGTTAGTAACAGGAAATATTGTGTGCAGGAGAGTAGGTATATGAAAATTTCTTTACTATCCAATTTTTTTTCTGGAAATCTGAAACTTCTCTAAAAAAATAAAGTCTATGAATTTAAAAAGAAGAAGAAGAAGAAAAGAAGCTTTCTTCTTTTGTGGTAAACATGAGAAATGTCATGGAAGAAAAATGAAGGGGTATTCCATGCAGGAATTAGTACTCAAATATATCAAATGTTGCTGAAAGATTAAATGAGATAAAGAAACAAAATCCATTGAGTTGGACAATATGACATTTATTTGTGATTTTATTATAGCAAGAGTAGTTTCAATAGTGTAGGCAGAAGTGATGTTCCAGCAGTGTTTCAATGCTAGAGGCAGAAGTCAGATTTGTGTGGATAAAGATAAAATAGCTCCCCTCAGAAAATTTAGGATTTAAAACTTAAAGGATCAATTGAACTAAAAGTACACTCTCCATAATCATATGTGGAAAAAATCCTTAAAGAATTTTTAAAACCTTGCATAGCTACAAAATATACAAAGTATGTATATGTGTGTGCATTGTTCAGTATTTTATACCATGCTGTAGGTATTATGCAATGGATATCTCAAGAAAGACCTAGTTTTACTAACTATCCAGCTTAAAAATTTCTTTGTTAAGCTACATATGTTTTTAAACAGGATTGGTTATAAAATTTGGAATATTATTGTCAAGGCTAGATTGATTAACAAAGAAATTTCTCACATGGTTATCATAGATCCATCTATCACTGTATATAAAAACATATTTTCCTCAAATATGTATGGAATATTCATAAAACATTATTCATATTTAGTATCATTGAGAAAAAAGGCAATGAATCTATGGTTACGGAATAAGCTTAACAAAAATTTTTACTAAATATTAACTACAACTTTATGGGTGTAAAAATGAAAAGTTGGATAAAATTGATAATATTTTAGATAGAATATAAAATATCCTCCAGGAGAAATAAAGAAAGATGGATCTTTTTCTGACCAAGATAGAATAATAGCAAAAAGATATATCCTGCCTAAAACCACTGAAAAATCAACAAGGTATATTAAACAAGTTTTGATACTTTAGATATCATGCAATGAAGGTCAGTGACCCCAAAGTGATGGAAAATGAAAGAGCTGAGCTCCACGATTGCCCTAACTTACTGCCTGGCTACAGTTTACAGGATGCAGTATGGGAAACGGGAATCCAGGCAGTGTCTAGCAGTCTCTGTGAGGTGAAGACACCGAGATGGGAGTCTTCAGGGGCCACAGCGTCTAGAACTTTCAAGATAGAATACTAGAGAGGAGAGAGAGTGAGAACTCTGGATAGAGACAGAAGGTCCCAGCCTAGTCTCCAACTTAGTACTGATTGCACATGCACATGAGAAAACTACCCCAAGCCAGGAAAAGAACTATTTGAAAAGGTTGGAGGGAATAATCCTCAAAGTGAGAACAGGCTGAAAATAGTTCCTTTTTCCACCAACAAGAGTGAAGAATGTCAAAAGTCATGGAATATTGGCAGGTTATTCCAAAAGGTTTTGTCTCAGTAGTGAAAAATATTAACCTTAGACAAAATGTCATTCTGGATCAACTTGTCTCTAAGCAACTTAAAGACTTTCCAGGACAAAGGTAAAAAATATTTGTAAGAATTTAAAAAATCCAGTATTTGTTCTTGTGAAGAGTATTTTAAGCAACCATCACTTATTTGTTCTGAATTCTCTGTAAGTTTCTAGACCTTAACTGTTTATACAAATGTAACTTTTGTCTAGTATCTTGTCATTTTCAAAACGCCAGATAAGTTTTCAGCAAAGCTTGAATATTATGAATGTGTGTGGTTTCAATGATTTTACATTAGTTTTCTATTTTTTGTGTGTGATTTGGGTTAACATATAAGTCATGCAATACAGTGCTAATCCAAATACAATTTGTAGACTGGAGGTAGTAAGGAAACTCTGTTTCTGAACCATAATAAGGTAAACACAAAAATAAAGACTAGTTTTTAGAAACTTTCGAGCCATGTGACACTGCTGCAACATCCAAACACATATTATAATTAATTGATTTGAGTCATTAAACAGAGTATATAGGCCAGTTTGCATCATGAGTCATATGTGGTATGAGTTGGGTAATGGTGACATGCAGAAGGTGTGATAGCCTGGAAATAAGATTTAAAAAATCCTGGACCACAGTTGGTTTGAGAAGCACTAATGTAAGTTATAAAATTCACTTCATGGCATCCAGAGGAGAAGAGTATTGAAAGAGATACACAGTCATTTCTATGGAAACTGAAGCTCAAATACAACTTAAGGTCTATGTGACTGTTAATAAGGACCGATGACATCATGTCAATACATGACAAGCATAACAAATCAAGCTGTCTTTTCAAATTTGCACCTCAAATAAAAATTACGGGGGTAAACACTTGAATTGCAGTTGTTTTTTATTAAGCTACTTCATATGTGGGCAGCTCTGTGCAGTGAGTTCCAGGGTGAGAGGAGTATAACTCACTATTAATACTGCAGGTGTCAGTCTGTGGATGTCTCTATTTTTTGCTTCCTCCCTTGTATATTCACTCATCATCATTGTCCTCAGACGCCATTGCAAAATTGTTCTTTTTTGTTGTTCTGCAGATGTCACCAGTTTGGCAATATGAATATGTTTAGGATCATGTCTTCATGTCAATACTCTGAAAACTAAATTACCATTTCTTATTTTTGTCTTTCACCCTTTTTCCCAGTAATAAGATACGTAAGTTCTGAATATTTTCTTTTTTTAAAAAAAAAAAAAAAGGAGTGACCTCCTATGCTATGAATCAAAGCAATATGATGCCAAACTTGAACAGACAGAATGGTGGCTGCCTGGTACCATCGGCTTTATTTTTTATTCTTTTCCACAGTTATTCCTTTTTTCACAGTAGGAGAAGAGAAGGATTACCCCGCTGAGACCTCCATTTCAAATACCACAATCATTGTTGTGTGCTTATAGCAGGTCAACTGCACGCAGTGGAAGGATGAGGAACGCAGTGACAAAATCAATAATGCTGAGTTGCTCCTTGTTGAACAGTGAAAAAATTTTATCGTTTTGTTAATAGGATAGTGTTTGTTTTTACCCCAAATCAATTAAATACAACTGGAATGTGTATTTTATGTTTTCCTTAGAAACCAAATTAACCCACTGGTAATTGTTTCACTCTCTAGCGAATGGGCATAGACCAGCACTTTTATTCTATTTGTCTACTTAGTTTTTTAATCAGCAAGACGGGTTTAATGGCTTCCTAATTAAAAGTAACATTTTCTTAACTTTCACTTTATTTCTCCTGTTTCTTCTCCTTTTATTGGATTATCAGATGCATTCCAATAAATAACATTTCTCTTATGTTCTTTACAATATGAAATAATAACACATAAGGAAATTTGGTGATGTCTACTCTGTGCATGCCCTTTTGAAGGAGTAAGCATTCTGATACAGAATACCTTATATTGTCTATCTCTAATTATTTATAAGAAGGTCATCTAACCTGAGATTTGACTTTTTACAATTAAGCAATGTGAATAAACAATTTTGGGCTTCATTCTATCACATCTGCAAAAGCAAAGTTACAGATTCAGGGAGGTGAGGATGCAGTGACAGTAGTATCTCCCATTGAGCACTTTCTCAAATAGGAACTTTCTGGAAATGCTTTTTTAAAATAGATAAGGTAATATTATGGCTTTAAAGATTATAATAAAAGTGTATTTAATAAACTAACATGAAAGCAAGCTCATTCAACATCTAAAGAAGGCATCTGTAGCATGATCCTACCCTTTCTATGTGCTCACTCACTTTTTTTTTTTTTTTTTTCAGACAGTCTTGCTCTGTCACCCAGGCTGGATGGCAGTGGTGTGATCTCAGCTCACTGCAATCTCTGCCTCCTGGGTTCAAGTGATTCTCCTGCCTGAGCCTCCTGACTAGCTGGGATTACGAGTGCCCATCACCACCCCCAGCAAGTTTTTGTATTTTTAGTAGAGACGGGGTTTCACCATGTTTGTGAGGCTGGTCTTGAACTTCTGACCTCAGGTGATCTGCCTGCCTCAGCCTCCCAAAGAGCTGGGATCACAGGTGTAAGCCACCATGCCGGGCCCTCACTTACTCTTTAACAAATGATTTAGATTCCACCCTGCTGTTGATTCTTATCTAAGTTGGTTCTGCTTAGAAGTTGCCTGAGTTTTTACCTAATTATCTAGGGAAATTATCCAAAAATTTATGCCTTTTTCCCCAGATAATATTTAAATCAGTAGAATAATTATTTCTCTATTCTGAGGAAGCTGTCCACCATGAAGTTTACAGAGAAAATCTGCTTTCTTTTCTTTTCTTTTTTTTTTTTTTTTTTTTGAGGCAGAGTCTCACTCTGTCACCCAGGCTGGAGTGCAGTGGCTCCATCTTGGCTCACTGCAAGCTCCACCTCCCGGGTTCATGCCATTCTCCTGCCTCAGCCTCCCGAGTAGCTGGGACTACAGGTGCCTGCCACCATGCCCGACTAATTTTTTGTATTTTTAGTAAAGACGGGGTTTCACCATGTTGGGCAGGCTGGTCTCGATCTCCTGACCTCATGATCTGCCCACCTCGGCCTCCCAAAGTACTGGGATTACAGGCATGAGCCACCGCGCCCAGCCGAGAATCTGCTTTTATTCTATGCCGGCATTGGCGGTATTTTAATGTATATCCATCGTGGATTAAGGATCTGAGAAGCAGGAAAATGTTGGATAGTATTAGAAAGTAAGATAGTATACTCTCATTTGTGGTTACACCATGTGTTATAACAGAAAAATATTAGGTTACAGTAGATTAAAACATCTGAGATTTACTTCCTACTCACATAAAGTCTAACTGACATGGTGGTAGCAGCAGGAAGGCTGCTCTCTCTACACCACAGCATGCTCACTGGCTCATGTTGCTTTCAAGATCACCCTGAATGGCAATATGCAACCAGAAAAGGATGGAGATGATTGGAGGAGGCACATGTTTTGTTTTGTTTGTTTGGTTTGTTTTGTTTTTTTGCCAGGTCTGTCCCGCAGATTCTGGCCGAAATGAGTACTCAGACACAGGTATGTAGTGTAAAAGCAGCTAGGTTACTGCCTGTCTCTAGAGGCCAGAGAGCAGCCCTGAGAAGCTGGAGCTCCTTGCTTTTATTCAGTGCAGGCACAATGCCAAAAACCTGGAGCCAACACAACCTGTAGGTAATTAACATTTATTTTTCCCCTTTCAGGGAATGTCATGCATGGAGATGATCAAAGGTCAGTTCCTGGTCAACATAAGTAAACAAGCCTATTTAAGATAAATTCCTTCACACTCCCTTGTACCTACTCCTTGCCCTCTGCCTCAGGGTTATAGAATAGTTGCCTTCAGCTATTCTCCCCCAGGGCTCCGCAGAACCTTCCCACCTTTCAGAAGGTTTGTGTCCTTTCCCTATAGTTTTTCCCACCACTGTGACCAATCCCCCACGTTTTTTAATCCTATTGACAAAGAAATGAGACACATCATTTTTCTCATAGACCATGGCAAGAAAAAGTCACATGGTCACAACAGAAAACAAAGGTCGCTGAGAAATGTCTCCAGACAGACAGGAGCACCTTTACATTATGTAAAGGAAGCTAACAACTTTGATAGTAAAGCCAACTGCCTTTACCATGTATGATATATTTTTTCAATATTGGTGATACCTGCAATGAGTACATTTTACCAAAATCTTTCAAAGTGAAATGCAACTAATTCTTGATTAACCTCTTTTCAAATTGATACTGTTTTAATCAATGCACAACAATTCAATTCCATTATCTTGATTGGTCCTCCATTCCTTGATCAATAAAGAGTGAATTGACATTTTAGCATTCTTTATTCCAAGTTCTTTCAATTACTTTTCAAAAATAATACATACAAATAAATACCATATCAATTTATCTCTTAAAAAATGTTATTAAACAAATTATATTAATGAAGAGCTGGAAAAAAGAAAACTAAATTCCATCAATTCAGTTACTCTATGAAGAGTTTCAATTTTTCCAAGTTTTCAGTTTTGTTCTTGAGAAATTATAATATTATAGCTAAATATTTACATTCCATGATATTTACATTTTCTAAGAGTATAGTTGGACTGATCACTCACTATACTTTCATACTCAAAGATAAAGAATATGATTTATGTTAAGCTTGAGCAATCGGAGAGTCTGGAAATGTAAATGTGAGCAATTATATCAAGTTTAGGGCCGAAAATAGTTGCCAGTCTCATTATAGACAGACTCACCCATTCAGGACTATTATTTTGCAGAAATAGCCAACAAGAGCCAGTACTTGCTCAGCCCAGTTTGACTGCATTTTTGTAGTGTGCATTATCATTTTAATATTCAACCTAGCAGATAGCATTCTTAAGCCAAACACATCAAGGTTCTCAGCAGTGTAACTACAATACTGTCAGAGTTGCATATGAGCAAGGGCTACATTGGACCCCTCAGCCTGTAGAGGGTAAGATAGTTCCTGATGATCCTAATGCCATAGGATTTGCTCAGACTGTTAGTTGGATTCAGATATGGTGTTTATTTTACTCTGCATTAGATACTGAGATTACTGAGCCCTCCAACCTCTATTGAGAAGCCTCTGGCCTCTAGTACTATAATAATATGCTAATAAAATAACCAGTTTGTTTGTAATTTGTTTTAATCCTTCAAATTTTTTGGTTTGATTTGTAAAAAGGTTCATATGCCTTTCCTCCCCTATTTTGGGTAATTGGTCGCTTCTAAAATACGTAAAATAAATATATTTTGAAGTAATCACATCAAGTTTTGAACAACCAAATAGATGTCTTACAGGGAAGCATGTTTTCCCTCATTGCTAAAATTCCTGAGGAGGATAAACCTTGGCTTTTAGGCATTCTGGTTAAGTGAAGTTGGTCAAAACAAACTTGTGCTGTAATCATTTTTTTTGTATCTGGAGAAACACTTTTGTAAGTGACACATTATCGACTTAAATTTTGTACGCACTGCCTTCTAAAGGTAATATTTTCTTCACTGTACAGTGTAGCTGGATATTAAATTTATGTTCAGAATTAAACATTAATTACGCATAAAATACCTAGGAAAACTAATGCATTTAAAGTATTTGCAAAAGAACAAAAACTACTGAAGGGAAACAAAGAGAATTCTTAGTCACATCCCAGCTAGATAGGCTCCTGGAAATAAGTTCAGTTAATATACTCTTTCAACCATCAGAAGTCCACTCAGCACTTCACAGCTACACAATATTGGTAAAAGTATTTCCTTAATCCCTAGTCCCATTACTTAAAAAATATGCAAAAAATCAAAATTTTAGTTTTTTTTAATGCAACTTTACTTCTTACAAAAATGTTCCCAGTGAATGCAAAGGTGTTGCTTGAGGGGCTGGGTGGAAGGAATGCTGATGGAAAAGTTTGGAGAACCACTACCAAAACTATACGGTGAACCATGTGGACACTGGGACTTACGAAGTTAGTTGAAATTTCCTTGGAATTATCCCTTTTCATTTTTAGGTATTGAAAGGTAAATTATTAAAGCATTTTTTCTTTTTAATGAATAAGTTTTCTTTATCTTTCTTCAAAAGGGGAAAGTCAATGGTAGAGTTAATCTGAAGTGGCAGATTTTGCAGCTCTTAAAAATTTACTCTCAGAGGAATAACCTGTATATGCTGACCATAATCTGTCTGAAATACTGGGAGATCAGAAATTTTGGGAATTAACAATAAAAAAAATTTAATTACCCCATCCAAGCCCTCTGTGTAAGCACCTCCCCATAAGCAATTTCCATTCCATGTAGACAGAAAATGATTCATTATAAATTATCCAAGAGCTGATGGATTTTTCCAATTAATATAGTATCCCTTTAATTCCATGTTAACTTCTGGGCATCAAACCTTCCCTTATATTTCAGAAATCGGGACTATTTCTTTCCACTTGCCAGTATTTTAAAATAAAAAGACTCTTTAGTCATTTTGTTAAGGGCTCACACATTCTCTTCCGAGTAGTGAACAGTACCGTGGAACATTTCCCATTGATGAGATTAGTAATTATTGCTGAGTAAAAGAAAAAACAGATTAGAATGATGATACTAGTATCTGAAAAGTTAAAAGAAAAAGATAAGCATGATCTTTCAATTTTGGCACTTTTGACATTTGGGGTGGGATAATTCCTTGTTGTTTGTGGATGTCCTGTACTCTGCAGAATGTTTAGCAGCATCCATGGCTTCTGCCCACTAGATGCCAGTAGCAGTTTCTCCTCTAGTTATGACAGCCAAAAATATCTCCAGACAGAGCCAAACATCCTCTCAAAAGACACAATTGCCTCCTTCCCCTCTCTTCATTAAAAGCCACTTGGGTAAAATAAGAACTAGCAGGAATAATAAAAATTGCACCCTCAAGAATGCCAGTCTTCAAATAATGGGAGTAGACCACCTGTTTATTATAAATCTAGCAGATTGAAGCCTAATATATCTTCCCAGCCACTGCTCTCCTAGATGCTTCTCTACTTTTTTAGGTGTATTATGGATTGTTTAGCACGCATAGAAGATATATATTTTGTTAACCTGTGTTATGGAATGGAACTGGTGTTAAGTTTATGGGTTGAGATTCTGAAATTCTTAGTACTTCACTAAAAAATGGGAGTAATTACGTAAGGACTTGGATGGCCCATGTAATGCTGCCTCGTTTATTCCTTGGAAGAAACCTGACAGACTAAATAGGCAGCATTATCCATATGTCCATGGTGATCCAAGGAAGTCCAATATTACATAAAAGTCATTCTGGTAGTGTCATCCCCATTCTCTGTTTTCCTTAGTTCTCAACTGCTAGGAAGGGAGGCAAGGGTTTCAGAATAAAGAGAATGTAAGTGTCGGATGTAAAACCTGGAAGATTTATTCAAGATAGCAGTGAACTCTAGCTGTGTTAGCCTTTAGGACATTGCCTTGCATACACAAAGGGCACCACTTTTTCCCTGTAATTAATTCATCTGCTCATTACTCCCAGTCAGTACGTGAGCAAATCCTTGCCCTATCCATCTCCAGGGATTTAAAGAATAAAGGTCATTAGAATATTTGGCTTCCCTGGCTACTGAAACTGGTGCAGATATAAGCTGATGACTCAAAGGATATTCGATGGCAAACAATCTCATGTCTTTTTTGGGACCAATTGGAAGCAGAATTTTTACTAGAATTGGGAACAGAATAGGATAATATTTGGAGGGTCTAGAAACCACGACAGAGGGATGGAGCAGATTCTGCATGAAATTATTCAAAACTCTGGAGCCAGATGGGTTTGAAAGTAGCTGAACTCTTGAATGTTTCTGTTCAAGAAGTAATTAACTCCCTCTTGTTACTCAAGCAATGAAAGTCTGATTTATTATTTCGCTTGCAACCGAGGGTCCTCACTAATAAGGATACATCTAGTCTCACGCCCACCATCCTATCTTACAGTTATGGAACTGAGTATTAATGAATGATTTGCCCAGAATCATGCTTTTCTGATCACTATCTTCTATAATTTAAGCTTAATCTGTATTCTAATTTGGGTTTTTGCCTTGATGCCCAGCTGTAAATTGAACTGGTTTATTATTTGGTTTGCATAACACCGAACAACTAGTGTTAATTATTTTTCATTTACTAATTACCTAAATTGATTAGATATACAGACTCTCTCGAAACTCTGGCTTGCATTATTTGTCTATCACTTCGTTCAGATTTAAATTGTTATGTTGAGACACAAATATGCAAAAAAAGGGTAGTATAAGTATAAATGATTAATCCCAGTGCTTCTTATTGATTCATGATCTTAAATCCGATGCTGATTATCCTATTTATTGAGCTATTTAAATACCTATTGGAGTCCTAAAAGGTTTGTCACAGGACAGACCCACAGTCATAATTTTTACTGTGATTCGAGCACAAAACAAATTTTTATTTTTTAGGTAATTGTTTTTCTCCTTTCTATTTTTCCATGGGCACTATAAATCATAGAGTTTATTAGACATTTGCATCATTTTTATTATGACAAATGTAAAGCACAATTATAATTAGAATATAGTAGCATCAATATGTTTATACAGATGTGAAGGTAAACTCATCAATGTTCATTCCATATGTCTGCAATCTAGCTTTTTCTTTTATTGTCAAACCAAATAATTTTAAATTAGGGTAATTTTTACCAGTATCTTTTATACTTCTATGTGCAGATGTATAAGAAAATAACCTACGTTGTCACTGAAGTTGATGGTTATAAAGTTAGAGTTTTGGTTACTCTGTGTTGCTAAGGATGACAGAAATATAGAACACAGTCTACCTGTTTATGGGAAATGATTGTCGTGACCAATAATGGAAATGGTTTAATGTGATTCTGATGGGTTTGTATAAATCTCTGATCCAATACATTCACCACTAAAACTAGAGAAATTTTACAACACTGAAATCTAAAACCAAATGAGGATGTACCTAACTATGCCTTAAACTAGGATGGCCTGAGAAAACAAGAATAAGTAATTTAAAAAATGGCTTTACTGAAGTGAGGGGAGTGGCACAGGAGGACTCTGAAAAACTTTAAGGTTTGACTTTACGCTGATATTAGCCTTCCTGGAGATTATAAACCCCAGCGTCTCTGACGGCAAGACAAATTTCACATCGTGGCAAGACAAGTTTCACATCATGGCAGAAAAGTATCTGCTGGCCTTCAGAAATAGCAGCATAGTCAGAAATCCTGAATATCATCCCAGATTGTGTTAGCTTTGTCCTTCTTAAGATTCTTTTGGCTATTTTCGATACTTTTATTTTCATATAAAATTTAAAATTATGTCTTAATTTAGGAACAAGGTATTGCTAAGTGAGTAAGGGGAGAAAGAAGGTTTGGTGCCTATAGATTATGGGGACACAAGTGAGAGAAGAGGAAACCTGTCAGAGAAGGAACATCTTTGCTGGATACAGATAAAACCAGTAAAGCATTTGATGAACCTGAGGGCTGGCATGTTGATTTGAACATGAAGGAGCCCAAATGCAAAGATAATCCTCACTGCCAAGTGTTTTACCTGGGAATTTTGCTGAATCAGCATAGGCTGACCACCCACCACCCCCCCCCCCCCACCCCCCCTCACCTGTTTCAGTCCTAGGGCCATCAATGTTCACTTAGCCAATCCAGAGGTCTCTGTGGGTCAAACAACTCTGATGAAGGTATGGACTCCATTGTCCATTATGGTAACCATGACCACTTAGTCTTGGGCAGCTGTGTTACCACTTGGGCCCAGAAACCTTCTATTTCTGTAGAAATCATGGCAGCAGTTCACACTACCATTTCTGGACAATAAGGAATAACCACTACAGGATGCTGTACTCCCCTCATCTATGTAAATCTCAACTCCTGGGTGAAGGAAGCATCTGCAGACCCTCTGGAGAGACATGAGTAGAGGATGGGTGAGAAAGTCTTGCCCAATAAATCCAATCGAGCATTTCAAGTAGTGTAAATCTTTGTATCGTAAAGAAGTTCTGGCATTTCAGTTTATTTCAGTGTAAGCACCTGGGACCCCACTACAGACAGAGCCCACTCCCAGCCACTTAAGAGGACACATCACAGGAACACAAAATCTCATTTTAGTGTAAGGATATTAAAACGCTTAGTCCAATGAAGCATTTGATTCCTTTCACCTTGATCCCACATCCTCAGATATCATTCCAATTAATACTCTCCAGGTTTATGTTGCTACAAATTGGTAACATCTTGCAATTCCTTTGGACACATAACATATAGCATTTTCTCAAGGGTCACAATGTGTAACTGATCCCTTAGGAACTTCTAGGAGTTGGATATGATTTTAGGTGTACATTCAATGAGAGGTAGTATGTGGGAAGTGGGAGTGAAATTTAAACAAGTTCAGCTATCCCCCACAGTGCAACAAACTCATGAGAAAACATTCTTCAGGTAAAGTGAGATCTACCGCCTCAGACAGGGGTAAAAGGGCTACTTCTGCTGGCAAAGAAGGTTGGTTGGATTTAGGAGTACAAGTTCCTCAGTTTCATCAGAATCTGCTCAACATCTTCATCCCAATTTTCAGAATCCCACTCCTTTCTGCTGATTGTCCTGACATTAGAGAGTCTGTGAAGTTATGGATTCAAGGTGCACTATAATTTAGTCAT
Organism: Gorilla gorilla gorilla; assembly: GCF_029281585.2. NCBI lineage: Eukaryota > Metazoa > Chordata > Mammalia > Primates > Hominidae > Gorilla > Gorilla gorilla. Next base: position 16,207,572 of record NC_086017.1, read on the forward strand.
CTACAGAATCAAATTTTAGTTGACAGAAAGCACAGATGTTTTGTTCCCTTATCTGATCCCTAAACTGGGTATGTAAATTTCTAAGCACATCATTTCATTTCCCTAGTTTCTGTGAAACACTTAGGCATATAAAACCAACCCCATTATAATTCTAATCTTTACTAAAATAGTCTATGACAATAAGTACTTTGCCTTTTTAAATAACTTGATTATAGATGATGATATAATAAATTACTTTGTCAGTTTATACTACGGGCTACCAGTATCTCCTTTTCGACTAGCAATGAGGTGCTTCGTGCCTTTAAATGTTTAGTCAAATTAAATAGATAATTCCAGGTCCCAGCTTTAAGGTTTGCAAAACTTAACTGCTTTTTTGTACCAATAAATGAAGTGGTCACATTTCAATCAGAAAAACAAAACTACTGTGAGTGCAGTAGAATAAGGAATTAATTATAGAAATTCAGCTTTGCATTATTGTCGGAGAAATTAGAGAATCCAAAGTCCAGATGCAGGAGTTGAAGGATCAGAGATAAATCACTATCCAGGCTTGAAGCGTCTGAACAAATCAGAGCTTGCAGGAAAATTTGGAAGCTGTGTGTGTCTAGCTTTTGGAAGAGTTCCATGAAAAAGGATGGTGTAAGTCTATGAAAGGCTGCTCAGTCTTTGGCTATAGTCTCTCCAGTGGGGAGCAAGGCAGTTGCTGTTGATGAGTAGGACCAGCAGCAGGAAGAGGAGCTACATGCAGAGTGAGGAAGAGGGAAGACATGCTGGAAACTGCCTGTAATTCTGCATTTGTCTCCTATAGCCTTTAACCAAAATCTTCAGAGTGTAACATAATCTTATGCAACTTCACTTCTGGCTATTTCTAACTTGGATCATACCTAGCAAAGTTGATTCCAGGAAATGTAGTTTCCAATATAATCATGACAAAAATACCACAATCCACCGTACAACACAATGTATCCCTTTTATAAGAAAAGAAGTCTATACAATGGTTTAAAAAGTGATCTCTTGTATAGGACTACATAGGGTTGGATATCACTCTTTTACTTAGTAAGCATGTAATCGTGGACATGCTTGAAGACCTCTGTGGCTCAGTTTCCTTATCTGAAAAGCAGGGATGAAGATAAAATCTGCTAAGGCTTGTATTTTCAGTTTTCTCATATAAAATGCTTCAAAGTAATCAGTACCATCCACACAAGTGAAAAGCTGAACAAACTGAAAATCAACTACTTTTCTTAGATCTGTCAGAGAATTGAGGTATTAGGGCAAACTAGCACTCTGATATCTGAAGAAACATTATAGATTAAAGAATGATCTCCCCTCCCAAGCACCTTGCTATCAACACATCAATAGGCCATTTGTTATTACTAGTTAATAACTGTCAGGCCTCTGAGCCCAAGCCAAGCCATCACATCCCCTGTGACTTGCACGTATACACCCAGATGGCCTGAAGTAACTGAAGAATCACAATAGAAGTGAATATGCCCTGCCCCGCCTTAACTGATGACATTCCACCACAAAAGAAGTGAAAATGGCCGGTCCTTGCCTATTACCTTGTGAAAGTCCTTTTCCTGGCTCATCCTGGCTCAAAAAGCTCCCCCACTGAGCACCTTGCGACCCCCACTCCTGCCCGCCAGAGAACAAACCCCTTTTAACTGTAATTTTCCTTTACCTACCCAAATCTTATAAAACGGCCCCACCCCATCTCCCTTTGCTGACTCTCTTTTCGGACTCAGCCCGCCTGCACCCAGGTGATTAAAAGCTTTTATTGCTCAACAAAGCCTGTTTGGTGGTCTCTTCACAGGGACACACATGAAATTTGGTGCCATGACTCGGATCAGGGCACCTCCCTTGGGAGATCAATCCCTTGTCCTCCTGCTCTTTGCTCGGTGAGAAAGATCCACCTATGACCTCAGGTCCTCAGACCAACCAGCCCAAGAAACATCTCACCAATTTCAAATCCGGTAAGTGGCCTCTTTTTACTCTCTTCTCCAACCTCCCTCACTATCCCTCAACCTCTTTCTCCTTTGAAACTTGGCACCACACTTCAATCTCTCCCTTCTTTTAATTCAATTCCTTTCATTTTCTGGTAGAGACAAAGGAGACACATTTTATCCGTGGACCCAAAACTCCGGCACCGGTCAGGGACTGGGAAGGCAGCCTTCCCTTGGTGTTTAATCATTGCAGGGACGCCTCTGATTATTCACCCACGTTTCAGAGGTGTCAGACCATGCAGGGACGCCTGGCTTGGTCCTTCACCCTTAGCGGCAAGTCCTGCTTTTCTGGGGGAGGGTCAAGTACCCAAACCCCTTCTCTCCGTGTCTCTATCCCTTCTCCACCTTTCTGGGGGGCAAGAAACCCCCAATCCCTTCTCCTTCACTCTTAGCAGCAAGTCCCACTTTTGTAGGGGAGGGGCAAGTACCCCAACCTCCTATCTCTGTGCCTCGATCCCTTGATTCCATGCCCCAACCTCTTATATCTCTGTGCCCCAATCCCTTATTAACATGCTCCGACCTCTTATCTCTGTGCCCCAATCCCTTATTTCTGTGCCCCGACCTCTTATCTCTGTGCCTCATCCCTTATTTCCATGCCCTGACCTCTTATCTCTGCACCCCAACCCCTTATTTCCATGCCTCAACCCCCTTCCCACCTTTCAGGAGGGTAAGAACCCCCAAACCCCTTCCCTCCGTGTCTCTCTCTTTTCTCTGAGCTTGCTTCCTTCACTATGGGCAACCTTCCACCCTCCATTCCTCCTTTTTCTCCCTTAGCCTGTGTTCTCAAAAACTTAAAAGCTCTTCAACTCACATCTGACCTAAAACCTAAATGCCTTATTTTCTTCTGCAATGCCGCTTGACCCCAATACAAACTCAACAGTAGTTCCAAATAGCCAGAAAATGGCATTCAATTTTTCCATCCTGCAAGATCTAAATAATTCTTGTCATAAAACAGGCAAACGGTCTGAGGTGCCTGACATCCAGGCATTCTTTTACACATCAGTCCCTTCCTAGTCTCTGTGCCCAATGCAACTTGTCCCAAATCTTCCTTCTTCCCTCCTGCCTGTCTCCTCAGTCCCAACCCCAAGCATCGTTAAGTCTTTCTAATCTTCCTTTTCTATAGACCAATCTGAAATCTCCCCTCCTCCCCAGGCTGCTCCTCGCCAGGCTAAGCTAGGTCCCAATTCTTCCTCAGCCTCGGCTCCTCCACCCTATAATATTTTTATCACCTCCCCTCCTCACACCCGGTCCGGTTTACAGTTTCATTCCGTGACTAGCCCTCCCCTACCTGCCCAGCAATTTCCTCTTAAAAAGATGGCTGAAGCTAAAGGCATAGTCAAGGTTAATGCTCCTTTTTCTTTATCAGACCTCTCCCAAATCAGTGAGCATTTAGGCTCTTTCATCAAATATGAAAAACCCAGCCCAGTTCATGGCTTGTTCGGCAGCAACCCTGAGACGCTTTACAGCCCTAGACCCTAAAAGGTCAAAAGGCCGTCTTATTCTCAATATACATTTTATTACCCAATCTGCCACCAACATTAAATAAAACTCCAAAAATTAAATTCCGGCCCTCAAACCCCACAACAGGACTTAATTAACCTCACCTTCAAGGTGTACAACAATAGAGGCAGCCAAGTAGCAATGTATTCCTGAGTTGCAATAACTTGCCTCCACTGTGAGACAAACCCCAGCCACATCTCCAGCGCACAAGAACTCCAAACTCCTCAACTGCAGCTGCCAGGGGTTCCTCCAGAACCTCCTCCCCCAGGAGCTTGCTACAAGTGCTGGAAATCTGGCCACTGGGCCAAGGAATGCCCACAGCCCAGGATTCCTCCTAAGCCATATCCCATCTGTGTGGCACCCCACTGAAAATCAGACTGTTCAACTCACCTGGCAGCCACTCCCAGAACCCCTGGAACTCTGGCCCAAGGCTCTCTGACTGACTCCTTCCCAGATCTTCTCGGCTTAGCAGCTGAAGACTGACACTGCCCGATTGCCTCAGAAGCCCCATAGACCATCACGGACGCCGAGCTTTAGGTAACTCTCACAGGGAGGGTACGTCCGTCCCCTTCTTAATCAATACGGAGGCTACCCACTCCACATTACCTTCTTTTCAAGGGCCTGTTTCCCTTGCCTCCATAACTGTTGTGGGTATTGACGGCCAGGCCTCTAAACCTCTTAAAACTCCCCAATTCTAGTGCCAACTTAGACAATACTCTTTTAAGCACTCCTTTTTAGTTATCCCCACCTGCCCAGTTCTCTTATTAGGCCGAGACACTTTAACTAAATTATCTGCTTCCCTGACTATTCCTGGACTACAGCTGCATCTCATTGCTGCCCTTCTCCCCAACCCAAAGTCTCCTTTGCGTCCTCCTCTTGTATCCCCCCACCTTAACCCACAAGTATAAGATACCTCTATTCCCTCCTTGGTGACTGATCACGCACCCCTTACCATCTCATTAAAACCTAATCACCCTTACCCCGCTCAATGCCAAGACCCCATCACACTGCATGCTTTAAAAAGATTAAAGCCTATTATCACTAGCCTGCTACAGCATGGCCTTTTAAAGCCTATAAACTCTCCTTACAATTCCCCCATTTTACCTGTCCTAAAACCAGACAAGGCTTACAGGTTATTTCAGGATCTGCGCCTTATCAACCAAATTGTTTTGCCTATCCACCCCATGGTGCCAAACCCATATACTGTCCTATCCTCAATACCTCCTTCTACAACCCATTATTCTGTTCTGGATCTCAAACATGCTTTCTTTACTATTCCTTTGCACCCTTCATCCCAGCCTCTCTTCACTTTCACTTAGACTGACCCTGACACTCATTAGGCTCAGCAAATAACCTGGGCCGTACTGCCACAAGGCTTCACAGACAGCCCCCATTACTTCAGTCAAGCTCAAATTTCATCCTCATCTGTTACCTATCTGGGCATAATTCTCATAAAAACACACGTGCTTTCCCTGCTGATCGGGTCCGACTAATCTCCCAAACCTTAATCCCTTACAAAACAACAACTCCTTTCCTTCCTAGGCGTGGTTAGTGCGGTCAGAATTCTTACACAAAAGCCAGGACCGCACCCTATAGCCTTTCTGTGCAAACAACTTGACCTTACTGTTTTAGCCTAGCCCTCATGTCTGCGTGCAGTGGCTGCTGCTGCTTTAATAATTTTAGAGGCCCTAAAAAATCACAAACTATGCTCAACTCACTCTCTACATTTCTCATAACTTCCAAAATCTATTTCCTTCCTTATACCTGATGTATATACTTTCTGCTTCCTGGCTCCTTCAGCTGTACTCACTCTTTGTTAAGTCCCACAGTTACCATTGTTCCTGGCCCGGACTTCAGTCCGGCCTCCCACATTATTCCTGATACCACACCTGACCCCCATGACTGTATCTCTCTGATCCACCTGACATTCACCCCATTTTCCCATATTTCCTTCTTTCCTGTTCCTCACCCTGATCACACTTGATTTATTGATGGCAGTTCCACCAGGCCTAATTTCCACACACCAGCAAAGGCAGCCTACGCTATAGTACAAGCCACTAGCCCGCCTCTCAGAACCTCTCATTTCCTTTCCATCGTGGAAATCTATCCTCAAGGAAATAAATTCTCAGTGTTCCATCTGCTATTCTACTACTCCTCAGGGATTATTCAGGCCCCCTCCCTTCCCTACACATCAAGCTCGAGGATTTGCCCCAACCCAGGACTGGCAAATTATCTTTACTCAACATGCCCCAAGTCAGATAACTAAAATACCTCTTAGTCTAGGTAGACACTTTCACTGGATACATACAGTCCTTTCCTACAGGGTCTGAGAAGGCCAGTGCAGTCATTTCTTCCCTTCTGTCAGACATAATTCCTCAGTTTAGCCTTCCCACCTCTATACAGTCTGATAACGGACCAGCCTTTACTAGTCAAATCACCCAAGCAGTTTCTCAGGCTCTTGGTATTCAGTGGAAACTTCATATCCGTTACCATCCTCAATCTTCAGGAAAGGTAGAACGGACTAATGGTCTTTTAAAGACACACCTCACCAACCTCAGCCTCCAACTTAAAAAGGATTGGACAGTACTTTTACCTCTTGCCCTTCTCAGAATTAGAGCCTGTCCTCGAGATGCTACAGGGTACAGTCCATTTGAACTTTTATATGGATGCACTTTCTTGCTTGGCCCCAACCTCATCCCAGACACCAGCCCTCTAGGCGACTATCTTCCAGTCCTCCAACAGGCTAGACAGGAAATTTGCCAGGCTGCTAATCTTCTCTTGCCTACTCCAGATCCCCAGCCATATGAAGACACCCTAGCTGGACAATCAGTTCTTGCTAAGAATCTGACCCCTCAAACTCTACAACCTCGATGGACCGGACCCTGCTTAGTCATCTATAGTACCCCGACTGCCGTCCGCCTGCAGGATCCTCCCCACTGGGTTCACCATTCCAGAATAAAGCTGTGTCCATCAGACAGCCAGCCTAATCCCTCCTCTTCCTCCTGGAAGTCGCAAGTGCTCTCCCCTACTTCCCTTAAATTCACACATATTCCTGAAGAACAGTAATAACCCTTATGAGCCTAATACATCCCTTCATTCTATTAGGTCTGTTCATCCTTACCCTACCTTTTGCAACAGGGCTTTATGAAGTCATCCCCACCACTTAGGCCGAGCCCCAAAAAACTTGTCATCCCTACTATTTTCTGTCTAGTCATACTCCTATTCTCCATTCTCAACTACTTATAGATGCCCTACTCTTGTTTACACTGCCGGTTTACACTGTTTCTTCAAGCCATCACAGCTGATATCTCTTGGTGCTATCCCCAAACTGCCACTCTTAACTCCCTCTTAGAGTGGGTAGATGATCTTTGCTGGCAGGGCACCCTCCAATACTTCCACCCTGATGAAGTATGTATCCATTAAAAAATTAACCCCAAAAACACAAAAAAGAAGAAATAATTAAGGACAATAAAAAGAACAGGGGCGAAAACAATAAGGAACCTGAAGCTGTTGGCACCTACAGCTATAGGAAATATTAAACATATCCTAACTCCAGTTAACCAGATTAAAATAAAAAACACAGTCTGGGTGGGGCGCAGTGGCTCACGCCTGTAATCCCAGCACTTTGGGAGGCCAATCTAGACCATCCTGGCTAACACAGTGAAACCCCATCTCTACTAAAAATACAAAAAATTAGCCAGGCATTGCGGTGGTTGCCTTTAGTGCCAGCTAGTTGTGAGGCTGAGGCAGGAGAATGGTGTGAACCTGGGAGGCAGAGCTTGCAGTGAGCCAAGATCATGCCACTGCACTCCAGCCTGGGTGACAGTGTGAGACTCCATCTCAAAAAATAAATAAACAAACAACAACAAAAAGGAACACAGTCTGAATAGACAAAGCAAACATCAGAACTAGACTCAAACATGGTACTGATTTTGAAATTATCAGACAGAGATTTTAAAATAACTATGGTCAATATGTTAAGCGTTCTAATAGAAAGTAGACAGCACATTAGGACAGGTGAGTAATATAGGCAGAAAGATGAAAACTCTAAGAAAGCATCAAAAAGAAATGCTAGGGGCCAGGCGCAGTGGCTCACACCTGTAATCCCAGCACTTTGGGAGGCTGAGGCAGGTGGATCACGAGGTCTGGAGATTGAGACGATCCTGGCTAACATGGTGAAACCCTGTCTCTACTAAAAATACAAAAAATTAGCAGGGCTTGGTGGCAGGAGCCTGTAGTCCCAGCTACTTGGGAGGCTGAGGCAGGAGAATGGCATGAACCCTGGAGGCGGAGCTTGCAGTGAGTCGAGATTGGGCCACTGCACTCCAGCCTGGGCAACAGAGCGAGACTCCATCCATCTCAAAAAAAAAAAAAAAGAAAGAAAGAAAAAAAAGAAATGCTAGAAACCAAAAACCCTGTAACAGGAATAAAGAATGCCTTTGATAAGCTGGTCAATACAATGGACATGGCCAAAAAAGGAATCAGTGAGCTTGAAGATATGTCAATATAAACTCTACAAATCAAAATGAAATAAGAAAAAAATGAAAAGAATAAAAGTATCTGAGACCTGTGAAAAAATAAAAAGTTGTAATATACACATAATGATAATATCAGAAAGAGGAAGCAGAGAGGAACAGGAGTATTCGCAGTAATAGTGGTTGAGTATTATTCAAAATTAATTACAGATAACAACCCACAGTTACATCCAGGAAGCTCAGAGAACACCAATCAGCATAAACACCAAAACATCTATACGTAAGCATATTATATTCACATTGCGGAAATGAGACAAAAGTCTTAATTGAGAAATAATATTTGAGAAACAAAACAAAAATCTTTACCTACAGAAGAAGTGGATAAAAATTACACTGGACTTGTCACCAGTAATAATGCAGGCAAGAAGAAAATGAAGTGAAATATCTACAGAGTTGAAAGAAAGAAAATCAACAAACTAGAATTCTACATATAGTGAAATTATGCTTCAAAAGTAAATGAGAAATAGAGACTCCTTCAGACTCACAAAAGTTAAGAAAATATGTTGCCAGTAGACCGGCCTTGCAAAAAGTTTTTCAAAAAAAGTAGCTCAGAGCAAAAAAAAATAGTGTTGTCATAAAATAGGATCTGCATTTTAAAAAGGAAGAACAGTGGAGAAGGAATAAGTGAAGGTAGAATGATACCTTTTATGTTGTTTTTCTTAATTGATCTAATACATGACTGCTTATTTTAGGTAAAAATAGCAAGAATGCTTTGGGGGATCATACCATATAGATAAGTAGAATGAATTATAGTAATAGTTTAAGAAATGGGAGAGGAAATTTGAGAATACTATGTTATAAAGTACATGTACTACCTATGAAGTGGTATAGTATTACTTGAAAGGGGACTTAGATTAGTTTTAAATGTATATGTAAAAATCTAGAGCATCCACTAAAAACAACGAAAAAGTCTGCAGATGTTGCTAACATAATTTCATAAAATTTTGTGAAGAGAGAAGGCAGAAAAAAGAGGAATAGTTGTAAAATAGCAAAACATGAAATAAGTGTAATGGATAAAAAACAGATACAAGCATGGTAGATATTTACCTAACTATATCAATAATCACTTTAAGTGTGAATGGACTAAAAATATCAAATGAAAGACAGAGAAAGTCAAAGTGGATTAAAAAAAAGTAAAAACGTAAGACCAATGATATATTATCTAGAAGAAATCTAGTTTAGTATAAAGACACAGATACATTAAAAGTAAAGGGATGACAAGATAAGTCATGTTAACACTAATCAAAAGAAAACTGGAGTAGCTATATTAATTTCAGGCACTACAGGCTTCAGAGCAAGAAAAATCATCAAGGATAATGAGAGGCATTACATAATAATAGAGAAGTTTATTCTCTATTATATGGGACTACAAAAAGAAATAGACAAATTCACTATTATTGCTGCAGAATTCAACATATATCTATAGTAACTGAGAATTCCAACAGGCAGAAAATCATTAAGCCATAGTTGAACTGAACAATACATAGAAATAAAGTGTATCTAATTAATGTTTGTAGAGTATTTCACCCAATAAGAGCAGAATACATATTCTTCTCAAGTTCACATATTCACCAAAATAGACAACATTCTGCATCATAAAATACATCTTAACAAATTCAAAATGATAGAAATTATACAACGTATGATTGAGAAAGACCACAGTAAAATTAAACTAGTTGAAAAATCCAATATGTTTTTTGGTTCAACAACACACTTTAAAATAACACATGGAACAAAGAATTTGCAAGACAAATTAAAGAGATATTGTTAGTTAAATAAAAATATAAATATGCTGTATCAAAATCTGTGAGGCACAGAAAAAGAAGCACTTAAGAGGCAAATTTATAGCATTGAATACATATATTAGAAAACAAGAAATATTAAAATAAATAACCTAATCTTTCACATTAGGAAACTAGAGAAGAAGAGCAAATTTAGGACCAAAGCAAGCAGAAGAAAAGACCTACTAAAAATTGAGTAGAAATCAATTAAATTGAAAACAAGGAATCAATAGAAAAATTAATCAAATTTTTTGAAAATTTTGTTTTTTGAAAAGACCAATAAAATTTAAAAACCCTAATCCAGAGTGGGGGTGGAGAGGAAGGAAAAGGAAGAAAGGGAAAGAGAGAGAGAGAGACAGAACATTAATAGTCTTAAAAATGAATGGGAGATCATCACTACTGATCTAATAAACATTAAATGATTAAATTGATTAAAAAAGAAATATTATAAGCTACTATATGCCCACAAATAAAATAACTTACATTAAATAGGCCAGTTTCCTGAAAGACAAAAACTGTGATACACACAAAAAATAGATTTTCTAAAGAGGCCTATATTTATTAAATAAATTTTATCAGTAGAAAACAAACCCCAAAAGAGCACTTGGCCTAGATGGTTTCACTGGTAAATTTTATTAAATATGTCAGAAAAAAATAATGATACCAACTCTCTCCACTTTTTTTAGAAGACAGGATCAGAGGGAATACTTCCTTAATCATTCTGTGAAGGTACATTCCTCTAAAGCCAAAACTATATTAAGACCTTACAAGAAAAGAAAACTGCATACCAATATCCTTCATGAACAGAGATGCAAAAAATCTTCAAAATTTGTTAGCAACTATATTCAACAGTGAATAAAAATAATTAGACACCATGACCAAGATAAATTTATTTCAGGCATGCAAAAATGGTTCAACATTTGAAAATCAATTAATGTAATTCATCACATCGACATAGTGAGAGGTGAAGCCAGCTGGACTTCCTGGGTCGAGTGGGGACTTGGAGAACTTTTCTGTCTAGCTAGAGGATTGTAAATGCACCAATCAGCACTCTGTGTCTAACTAAAGGATTGTAAATGCACCAATCAGCACTCTGTAAAAATGCACGAATCAGCACTTTGTGTCTAGCTAAAGGATTGTAAACACAGCAATCATCACTCTGTAAAAACGCACCAATCAGTGCTCTGTGTCTAGCTAAAGGACTGTAAATGCACCAATCAGCACTCTGTGTCTAGCTAAAGGTTTGTAAAGGCACCAGTCAGCACTCTGTAAAAGCAGTTTATGGGAGGGAGAATTAGTGGCAAAAGCGCAGGGAATTTTTAGAACAATTAAGTGATTCTATATGGCTCTGCAATGTACAAACATAGCATTACGCATTTGTCAAAACCCATAAAACTATATAACACAAAGAGTGAGCCTTAGTGTAAACCACAAGTTTTAGTTTATAATGATGTATCATTATTAACACATTAGTTTTAACAAACACACCACATTAATGCAAGATGTTAATGGTAAAGTGAATGTGGGGGTTGGCATATGGGAACTCTCTCTACTGTCTGCTCAGTTTTTCTGTAAATACAAACTGTTCTATGAAACAGATAAAGTTTTTAATAGAATTTAATTAAATGCTATTAATTTTTTAAAAAGAAGCTACTTCATAGAACTCTTGTATTAATATATATGTGGCATTTAGAACACTACCTACTTACCACTCAATAAAAATTAACTTCATTATTGTTATCATGATGATTATTATTATTGCATAATAGGTATATTAACAGAGCTGTGTCCTCTGAAAAACATGGTTTTGTTTTCCTTTAATGCACTTGTAAATTTAGAACTTGAAACTACAGAAAATGTCATTGCTTGCCCTAAGGAAAAATGTTTTCCTGTACAATTAAATAAAATGAGAAAATATCTTTCGTGTTTAGTTACATAAACTGACGATTTACAAAAAGTTTCATTGTAGCAATTACTTTGTGCTACAACTACAAAGAAATATTTATTCACAAATTACACTGTTTTATATATTACATTTTTACATTTGTTCATGTACTAAAAAAAGTCAGCACAACCAAAACATTGCTATGTTTTAGAATAAATAACTTTGTAAAAGGTATTTTATATTAAGACATTTTTGTCTATATGTATTTGTATTCTTTACAAATCTAGAAGATGAAAGATTATGTTTTCTTCACTTTTAATTTAAAACAGTAGGGAAACAACTGTCTGTTATTTAGAAATCATCTTTTTGATTTATTTTTCTGAATCTAAAATACATATAGAATATCTTTATCTCCAGTAGTGCTTTGGGAGACATGAAAGATACATAATTTGTTAAGTGACAACAGAACTTTCAAAATAATCAGATGTAGCTACTTTTAAATGTTTCTGAAGTTGTCACTTTCCTTTTTCTGCTTTAAAATTTCAGAAAGTACTTGCTTGAAAGTGAAGAATCCATCATTTGGACAGTCTTCACTTCTGTGCCAAAAAGTTTCATTTGCAACATCAGTACAACAGTTTAATTTGAGCAACTTATAAACTAATTATTTCAAGGAGAATATATCAATCTGATTAATTACTTGATGGCAAGTAGACCAAATGCTTCACTGGGTCATTGAACCTTTCATTCTTGTTCATGCCACATAAGCAGTTCTTCTTTGACATATAAAATCATTATTTTAAAACTTTTTTTACTACAATGAAAAAAGAATAACCTACTGTCTTTTTATGGTGAACAGACAGAAATATATCATTTTCTAACATATCTAGGAAGTCTTCTTTGAATAACACCTGTAGTATATAAAAATTGTTACAAAGATGGCTTCTATTTCATATGCTGAGATCGTCCAGCTGTGTCCATAGGAAGGAAGTGGCATACATGGCATGTAAGTTTTTGAAATTGTTTATCTAATTTGTAATTATACTTTCTTCCTCTTATTTTATCAACTTTTTGTCTAAACCATTTAGTTAATCCAAAAGTCATAGACTGATTAGCAAAAATCACCAGAGGTATCCAGGCAGTAGAAGGAAATGCAGTGCAGTTTTAGACAACTCAATTATGTCCAAGCTTAAAGCATTAAAAATATTGTCTAAGCATAATTTTGGCAAATAGACTTAATCCTCTTAGAACTTTTGGAGGAGTAAAGCTTTTTTTGAAAGGTCAAGAGTTATTCTTGTGGGATGGTGATCTGTGTGACTTCCCCTTTGAATAGCTGACTGGTCCTATATAAAATCCTGGAGATGTTAGTAAAGTGAACATCCAAAGATTATCTCAAAACTTAACAATCATAAAAACCTAAAGTCATTACTGTTCCTAAAGTCATTCTTGCTCTGGGTAACCCCAACTCTCCTCAGTCTCCTTAGCTTTAAGTGGAAGAAGAAGAGTTACAAGGACTTTGTAGTCACTTGCAATTAGATCTGTGCTGGGAAGAAGCATAGAGACTCCAGCCTGTGGAGTCTAAGAGATCTGTGCAAATCTTGGGTCTGCCACTCACTGTTTGGATGTCCTTGCTGACATTTTTAGCTTTAGCATCTTAGTAAAACATGTACAAAACGGAGACTGTATTCGAGTTCTCCAGAGAAGCAGAACCAATAGGATGTATTTTTGCAGAGAGAGAGATATTTATTTTATTTTTTTTCTTCAAGAGACATTAACTTTATTCTTTCATACCCCAACATAATTTCTACTTAGTTCCTCAATCTGCTTGTGGTGAAAACTTTTCAGTCAGTTCAGAGGGACCTCTGTCAAATCTTGCTTCAAAGAGAATAAAATACCTAGGAATCCAGCTTACAAGGGATGTGAAGGACCTCTTCAAGGAGAACAACAAACCACTGCTCAATGAAATAAAAGAGGACACAAACAAATGGAAAAACATTCCATGCTCATGGATAGGAAGAATCAATATCGTGAAAATGCCCACACTGCCCAAGGTAATTTATAGATTCAATGCCATCTGCATCAAGCTACCAATGACTTTCTTCACAGAATTGGAAAAAAATACTTTAAAGTTCATATGGAACCAAAAAAGAGCCCGCATCACCAAGTCAATCCTAAGCCAAAAGAACAAAGCTGGAGGCATCACGCTACCTGACTTCAAACTATACTACAAGTCTACAGTAACCAAAACAGTGTGGTACTGTTACCAAGCCAGAGATATAGACCAATGGAACAGAACAGAGCCCTCAGAAATAATACCACACATCAACAATCATCTGATCTTTGACAAACCTGACAAAAACAAGCAATGGGGAAAGGATTCCCTATTTAACAAATGGTGCTGGGAAAACTGGCTAGCCATATGTAGAAAGCTGAAACTGGATCCCTTCCTTACATCTCATACAAAAATTAATTCAAGATGGATTAAAGACTTAAATGTTAGACCTAAAACCATAAAAACCCTAGAAGAAAACCTAGGCAATACCATTCAGGACATAGGCATGGGCAAGGACTTCATCTCTAAAACACAAAAAACAATGGCAACAAAAGCCAAAATTGACAAATGGGATCTAATTAAACTAAAAAGCTTCTGCATAGCAAAAGAAACTACCATCAGAGTGAAGAGGCAACCTACAGAATGGGAGAAAATTTTTGCAATCTACTCATCTGACAAAGGGCTAATATCCAGAATCTACAAAGAACTCAAACAATTTTACAAGAAAAAAACAACCACATCAACAAGTGGGCGAAGGATATGAACAGACACTTCTCAAACGAAGACATTTATGCAGCCAACAGACACATGAAAAAATGCTCATCATCACTGGCCATCACAGAGATATTTATTTTAAGAAATTGTCTCATGCAGTTGGCAATTGTTGAGGCTGGCAAATTCAAAATTTGCAGGGCAGACCAGCAGACTGGAGACTCAGTAAGAATTAATGCCTCAGCTTCAGTCCAAAGACAGTCTGGAAGCGGAATTACCTCTTTTTTGTGGGAGGGGGCTTCTCAACTGATTGGACGATATGCATTCACATAATGAAGGGTAACCTGCTTACTCAAAGTGTACTTATTTAAATGTTAATCACATCAAAACAATACCCTCACAGCAACATCTAGATTAGTTGACCAAACACTTGAGCATCACCGCCTAGCCAAGCTGACACATAAGATTAATCATCACAGGAATGATAATATTAAAAACATAAATCTCATTATATTCATGAGGATTAGATTAGATAATGATGGTTATGTTATTAATATACTGTTGGGAACATAGTAGTTTCTCAATAAATGGTAGGTACTATTATTGTTGTTGTTACCATTATTAGGTATTTCTATACAATCCCCAAGTTTATAGCCATCATCACCTATAAGTTTCAAGGAAAATTATTAATTCATGGTGGTGTTTTGGATAAATGTTAATTTTTTGCTTTGATAAAAGTACTATCTGTTACATGGCTTTACAAAATCTCTTGACAAACATGCCAAGAAAATACTTCTTTATATGTGTCTAGAGCATAATAAATTTGGGAAGTCTAAAAAAAATTATGAGCAATGCTCTATAACAATGAATGCCCAATAAAATTTTAAAGGGTGAAATAGATATCTCTGTTCTTTAACTAATGTAATATCGTATGAAAATTGTCGAGTTTTGAGTATTGAAAATTATATAAGTGAAAAGTGCTTTTGAAGATGAATGAAGTGTATTATGAAATTTCTTCATCCCTGAGGCCACATTATTAAAATTTCAAGATACCACTGGGATAATGTGGTAAGTAGCAAGTTCCTACTACTCCCTTGCTGGGGAAAAAAGGAAATCTTTGCTGAAAAAAATCGAGGAAAAATATGATTGAAGAATACAATCATTTAATTAAGAAACATAGAACCAAATTCACTTGGCAATGCAGGACCATCACTCTAACTCAGTTCTTCATAGATTAGAAGTTGGTTAAAGCAAGAGGTAGTGAGGCCTGGGGCAATTTTCTTTCAAACTTTTGGACTACAACCTCCAGATCACTTGATAATATCAAATCATTTCATAGATACCTTTGAAAATAATTATCCTAAAAGAAAATTTTAATTAATTATCATTAAAACATATTTATATAAGCAGAATATACACCTTATTTTTCTGACAGATCTTAGTTGGTATGCAAATAGATTCACCAGCTACATGCCGTAACTCCATAAGCCACCAGGAATTTGTGGCCTATAGGTTGGCAGTCACTCCTATAGGGGAAAGACCAGGTAACTTCACAGAAAGAAAATTGGGTAATTGTCAGCCAGGATCATCTATGATACTGAGCAAGGACCTAGATTAAGATTGTAGAGTTTAGTTTGTACCATGCTTAGGTTTCTTCAGTAATTTTCTGGGGTGCTCCCTTAATCAAGCATAGTAAAGCCCCCTTGAAAAAAAAGGAAAATGGCTCTTCCCTTGGTGTAAGAGTGATTCATAATCTAAAAGGGGATGCTATTTCATAAATTAGATTATTAGCTATAAAGAATTGAAACCTACCCAAAAGTCCCATAGAGTGTTCATTTTGATAAACACAGAAATGAACCTTTCTGGTCTTAAAGGTTGAAACTTCTATTTGTTTTATCTGAGCTCCTTCCTCAGGAAAGAACATTCAGGTCTCTCAAAAAACTATCAAAGAAGGGAAACTCACCAGATCAGTGCACCAGATAGGACCCCTCATTCTCATGATTGCTTCCTTGCCCCTCCCTAGTTCCTGCTTTCTTACACATTGTTACATTTCTCCCCTGCTATATAAAGCCCTAGCTTTAGTCAGTGGGGGAGATAGATTTGAGACTGAGCTTCTAATTCCTCAGCTGCAGCACCCAATTAAATCCTTCTCTCTTGGCAATACTTAGTGTCTCAGTCATTGGCATTCTGTGCAGTGAGCAGCAGGACCTACACCAAACCCCTGGTGTTTTGGTAACAGAATTTTACCCTTTCTCTTTCTCTTTCTTTCTGTAATTCTAGAACTAAATGGAAGTTTTATCAGCTTTTTGGCATGTGTGTTTAGAAGAGGATACTTGTTAATTCATTTTATTCATGTAGACATTGCCCCACTGAACAGGTCCTTAAACACAGAAATACATCTATCCAAAATATTTTCATTATTTTTTTAATTAATTATCAGAGTGATTCTTGTTTATACTAGTATTTATAAACATAGAAACAGTTTTACTGAGTTTAAAATCTTAACGTTTAGGTTTCTGCAGATGTCAATCACATACCCCAAGCATAAATACAAATATTTTTGAGGGAGTGTGTGTATAGTTCAGAATAGTTCTGTAGCCAGGAACAAGCAGTTGGACACATATGTGTTTAGCTACATATGTGTAGCTAACAGTGAATGCTGTTGTAAACATGAAATCACTGGAAGGAAATAAGGAAACTCCCCCACCAGGAACATTATTCACTCTCTGGAGAGAGAACATTTTCAACTCATTGATAATAAACAATGACTATGGATGAGGTGCTAACCTTTCAGATTTGGAGCTTAAGCTTTTGCTTTCCTCTCTCCTCTGCCTACCTTAGGTTGCATGATTGTGTACTTTAAATATACCACACCTTTAATTTAAACAGCACTTAAAAAATATGTCCTGCATTTCTATTCTGAGTTGACAACTACAGCTTTTAGGCACAAAACCATCACTTTACTTTTTATAAAAATATGTGTACATTATGTGATTTATGCATAGGGTAAAAAAAAAAGGAAAAGCAGGAAAAAAAATAAGACTTAAGATTGTTGTTTTTCTTATTTTTTTTTAAATACTCTCAGAAAAAATTTATCAGGATAACTCACCCCAGGTTGGATTTTATGGCACTCTTTTGTGTTGGCTATTGAAAATTTCTTTTGGCATAGTTGTTTACTTTACCTCATTTTTTCTCTGCACTAAATATATATTAGGTAATTAAAATAAAAGTTTGCTAGCTAAAAATCAAAGATAAGAAATTGAGTGAAGTTTATGCCACATATCATGTGATCTCAGGCAAGTTTCAAAGTCTCTAAATCTCAAGTTTTCTTATCTATAAACTCTGTCCTTGCTACCTTACATCAAGAAAATCAAATTAGAAAACACCGTATTAACTACAAAGAACTGTAAAAATATAAGCTATTCTTGGAATTCTAACTGTGGTGAAGACTAGCAGAGTACTTTGGGATGCAAAGATACAGAAAATGTGTCCATCCCCATCCAGTTTACAGCACAGTAAGAAAGGCCCATAAATTACCACAGTACCCATGGTACCAAGCTGTATGTGATGCACATCAAATGACCAGTAGAGGTGATTATGGGAGTAAAGGACTTCAGCAGAGAGAGATCACTTCTGTTTGACAAGCTTATGACAGCATTTATGGAAGATGATGACGTTAAACAACACTAAGATCATCAACCAATATTTGAGTGCTACGATGTGTGGCGTATGCTACTAAGAGATTTATATTGATTGTCTAATTTAATTATAAAACATTTAATTATTCTAGGACTACTTTTATTTCCACTTTACAAATAGGAAACAGATTCTGAAAGGAGAAGCAACTTACCAAGGTCACATAATTAGTAAATAGTTGAGTTAGGATTGGAAACCAGGTGTGTTTGTCTTCAGGAATCATGATTCTTGTCACTGTGATGTGTGAGTATTAAACTGGAACTAGTTCTTAGAGCACAGAAAGAAAGTGGTATAGATTTTATTAATGGTCCCCATTCCAATTTTCCTCTCTCCCATGTACACGACCCATGACCTTTGCTATATTTCTTTGTAGTTTCTGCCACATTAAAGGCAAGATATGTATCCCCAGCTTCTGACTGATTTCAACTGTGTGACTTGGTTGGAACAACAGTATGAGGGGAACTTTGTATCACATCTGAGCCTAGGCTTCCAGGGTTTTTGCATGTATTTGTTCTCTTGCGCTTCTGCCGTTGCTATAGGGAGAACATGCCTGGGCTGTTCCACTGGTCCAGAGAAGAATTAGAAACATGTGGAGCAGAGCTGTCCCACAACCAAGACAAGGCTCAAGCAGAACCCTCAGCCAACCCACACGCCGCTCAAAACAGATGCGTGAGTGTGTTTTGCTATTAGTTGATCCACATATCCATAAGCTGTAATAATACCTGATTTTAAAAAATCACTGAATTGTGGGGCAGTTTGTTAGACAGCAATAGCTGATTCAGATAATATTTTTTCATACGTAGTTTTTTATATTATAAAAATAATATCAATTCATTTTTTAATTGGAAAGAGCAAAAAAAAAGTAAAAAGAAGAGAAAAAAATGAATCACCAAATCCTACCACCCAGAAGTAAACATTATGATATAAAAAATGTTAATGCGATGTACCATTTACTATGTACCAGGCATTCTTTTAAAAACTTTGCATGTACTGGGCTCCATGGTTGAGAGATATTGCCGACTGTGTGTATAGAATAAAAATGAAAGCTGTTCTGTACAGTATGCTTTCTGGATCCTCTTTGGAGCTGTGTTTTGAGCAGCATGTATGTCGCCTGCTGATTTGATCTGAGAGAAGTATTGCACAGGGGAATAAAAGAGATTTTTTAAAATACTTCGCATTTTTTGACTAAAAACATTTGGTCTTTAAAAAACATCGTAGGTATTATAATAGACACAGCCCTCTGCAATAGGCACCATTATTAGGCACATTTTAAACATGGGAAAACTGGGCCATAGAAAGCTTAAGTAACACAGCTAATGGGGATTAAAACTTGAAATTGAATCTAGAAAGAATGGCTCCAACAATAATGTCTTTAAACACTCTGTTCTACAGTCTCTCTGGCCATAATTCTCTCTAGTCCGTACTGCTGCACTTTGACTTCTACTCATCACCGCATCATATAAAATGTAGGTGGATGAAGGGGCAGCTACGGTCAGGAAAGACGATAGAGTGAGCAATGGACTGAAGTAGGACCATGGATGGAGAATCACTCCAGGTCTTCAAAGAACAGAGGGCTTGCTGGTTTCACAGGAGTCAAGGCTGATGAATTTTATCAGTTACCCTTGGAAAATATCTCACCATTAAAAATAAACATTTTTGAGGATGGTTCAGCGGTGCACACCTGTAGTGCCAGCTCCTTGAGAGGCTGAGGCTGGATTATCACGTGAGCCTAAAAGTTCAAGTCCAGCCTGGGCAACATAGTGAGATCTCTGCGTCTAAAAAAAAAAATTTTTTTAATGAATATTCTTTTATGATTTGTCATTTCACTTTTGCTCAGTTTTAGCCCAGAGGCATTTGAAAGTGAAGCTTAAAAAAAAGTCTCCAGTTACCAAGGCAAACACAGCTTGAAATGAGAACCACAGAACTGGAGACATTTGTGCATTCAACTGTTTATTCATTTCTGCACACACCCTGCTTCAAGATTTGTTTATGTCAGCTGAGTGCTGTTCAGGAACAGCCTATTGTACAGGTGGCAATATTATGTATTGGGACAGCATCTCATCCCTTGACACTCCCGTGAGAATGAATTATATGGATATCCCATTCTTTATGACATTGCTATGAGCAAGAAAAAGGCAAGCAGCGAGGATCCAGCTTTTTTGAATGATTAGCATTTGTAGTGTAGGAGAATAATTCACTGCCACTCACAGGTGTCTCTAATGGCTGCATTCTCCTTGCCTCCTCTGTGCTGTGGACTACAATTTTATGCTTTCGTACAAAAAGGAGCTGATTCTTTATGCTTAAAAGCTAAGATTCCAAGACTCTTTTTAGCTAGACGAGGACTATCATGGCCATCCTTATGTAACATAGCTTTTCATTGGCCCTCCTGGGTCTCATACAGACTAGCACTATGCCTTCAAACATAAAAATTAAGATAAAAAACTTACCTTCTGCAAAGGTGCCAGAGGGAGAAGAGGCAGCTGTCAGTGTCCAGATTTGGCTCTAACTGTTAGCTCTCACCTAATCACTTTTGGCAGCCTGTCTTCAAAGCCAAGGTAAGACCTGCATGTGAACACTAACATTGGCCTTGCAAATAATACCACAGTCTCTAAACTTAGCCAATTGTCCCCCACCAAATACCTTCAGGCAGTCAAATTAGCTATTATGGCTATTCTAGAGTTTCTCATCTCTGAGCCTCAAAGTTCCATTTTCTAATGTAGTCCATCTGCCACATATGACCACTCAGAAACAAGCTCTCTGTAGTATTCAACAATGTGAATTCAAGAATATGAAATACCTACTGTGGGGCGGGGGGCAATTTTCCAGTTCTTTGTAAAATGCTCATATTCAGATGAGAAGTCAGCCATGTACCAGCCTAATTATATGTACTATAGTAATTGCTATGTACTATAGTAATTGCTATGATGGAACCATGGAGTTGGAAGCCCACAGTATTAGGGCCTTGCAGTTCCAAGAGCGGGCCCCAGACCTACAGTATTGCATCATCAATAAAACATTACAAATGCTATAGGGCAGGGCTTCTCCAATGCTGCTCATGTTGGAATCACCTGGAAGCTTTTAGAAATCAAGATGTCCAGCCGGACGAGGTGGCTGACACCTGTAATCCCAGCATTTTGGGAGGTTGAGGTGAGTGGATCACCTGAGGTCAGGAGTTTGAGACCAGCCTGACCAATATGGTGAAATCCCTTCTCTACTAAAAATACAAAAATTAGCTGGGGGTGGTGGCAGGTGCCTGTAATCCCAGCTACTCGGGAGGCTGAGGCAGGAGAATGGCGTGAACCCGGGAGGTGGAGCTTGCAGTGAGCCGAGATCGCGCCACTGCACTCCAGCCTGGGCGACAAAGCAAGACTCCGTCTCAAAAAAAAAAAAAAAAAAAAAAAAAAAGAAAAGAAAAGAAAAAAAAGAAATTCTGATGTCTGGTCTGTGGTCCAGCTTTCTTAAATCAGAATCACTGAGGGCCCAGGCTTCAGTAGTTTTTTTACTTCCCACCCCCTCCAAGGGGGTGCTGCCAACCCTGAAAGCCAGCTCTCTTGAGAGGAATGGCCAACTTTGTATCTATACCTATCTTCTAACATGTTATTCAATTGAAGGTAATGTTGCCTACCTAGGAACAGATTTTCTCATATTTTTGCTAATACCTGAAAAGTATACTGAAGTCAGCTTTCCAGGAATTATAAGTCTTAGGGCTGTATCTTAATTCACACTCTAAACCAATCCTGGTAACTTCATTCCTCTGCCAGTGACTGACTTAAACATGGACTCCTGCTGCCCTTCTGGCCAAAACAAAAGAGGGAATATGGATTCAGGATGACTAGGAAAGTGGTCTTCACTCTTAAAGAGGAACTTTAAGAGGTGGTACATTCTTTGTTCTTCCTGCAATTGAATGTTGTTGTGTGATACCTGGAGCCACTGCAGATGGCTCATAACCATAGGGACTGAGGGCACATTTGGGCAGAGAGGTCAGAAGGTGGGTCAGAAGTTGTGTTATGGTTGACCTGCTGAACTGTCCAGCCTTCAT
Source organism: Gorilla gorilla gorilla (assembly GCF_029281585.2). Lineage (NCBI taxonomy): Eukaryota > Metazoa > Chordata > Mammalia > Primates > Hominidae > Gorilla > Gorilla gorilla. Next base: position 16,229,766 of record NC_086017.1, read on the forward strand.
AACTGTCTCTGATCTCCTTTCTGAAACACTAATTTTTCTTATTTATTAAGATACTTTTAGCTGGATTTTCTTTTACTGTTTGCTGAAAGCCTCCTAGTAGCTAATATTTATCCCATAGATGAATAATAACATTAATAATGCATGCTATGAAATACTCTGTAATAACAAACATAAGTCATGGACTTTTAATACAGAAAGGACCCCAAACATCATGCAATCCAACTGTTCAGATAGTCTCTGGACAGTGCTGAAATATGTTTTGCTTCCAGCAGAATAACAGAAAATTTAGAAAACTTGCTGAGTTGGTATTTTTGCAAGTCATCTTCTCATTTTCTGCCTTTGACTTGACAGATGAGGAACATCCAAATAAATAGATTGTTTCTGCCTGAAGGGGCACAGAATGCACTGCCTGGGGAAACATATTCTTATGTACAACGTATGCGTGTGCATTGCTCATTTGAAAATGGAAGAACAATGAGTGGCTCATGAAGCTATTCTTGAGTTCTCCTTTGCTGACCCTCTCTTATGTAGAATTCAAATCTAGAATTATTAATAGAATCAGGAGGAGTTGGTAAATTTAAATTTAATTAATATCATTACACTTTCCAATTGGTTGTGATTAAATTAGAAAAAAATACTTCTGGTATGGTTCAAAAGTAACTTGTAATCATGTCTCAAAATGGGTATTTTGGTCTGTTTCATTCATTGCAATATCAGCACAGTATTCATTCATTGCAGTATCCTCAGTGCCTAGAATAGCACCTGGCACATTGTAAATACTCAATAAATACTGGTTGAAACAAATAAATGCATGAGTAACTTCCTAATGACTACCATATCCCACCACTGTTTCTAGCTTAGTTACTATCTGAAAGAGAGCACATCCTTAATAATTGTTAGCTGAATAAGTTAATGAATAACTGGACATTTCTTATGTTTTATATCAGATATTAGGAGGGTAATGGGTACATTGGCTCCGAAGGCAAAATATTTATTTACTAAGAGATCCTGAAATATTTTCGTTGACTCTAGAATCCCAAAGCTGAGGTTACCAGTCTTCAGGCTTACATATCACATTTTACTTTGCTGATGAAAATTATTATTTTTCTCTTGAAGAACGATACCCATGCTCTCACTGTGCGACATTACTTTCTTTAAATTTAGAGTTTTAGCTTTTTTCTTAACGTCAATAAATATTTATTTAATGTCTACTTCAAAGAGGCATTGGTCTCAGTATTGCAGAGTAAATAAAGACAAGAAGGACCCAAGGCCTGAGTTTGTAACCTAGGATGACCATATGCTTCTTGAAGTTATAGTAATTGTGATTTCCTCTAATGGTTAGCCAAGTGACAGGCAAGAAGTACTCAATAGGTGTGTGTTGAATGGAAAACTGTTACACTGAATTAAAGACAGTGTATAACATACGTCTCTAAAGGAAATGCAAACCGCTGTGTGAGGTTTCTAGAGGGAATAGTCTCATCTAGACCGTGGGGGAGCTTTCTGGAGAAAGTAATCCTTAGAGACAGGTTGCCAATAGTTGCAAATGATAGGAGAGCCTACCTTACATGGATAAATCAGCTTAACAATCACAATGTCATCAGGCATCTTCAAAAAAAGTAAATAGTACAATTTATCTCATATATAGGTTGTTTAGTGTATAGGTCTTCAAAGATAACTAAGAGTTGCCAAGTGTAGTACTTGAATGCCCATACGAGTAATTTTTACTTGCATCATAGACATAGTCAACGGTTCCTAAATGTTGCTGCATGTTGTAATCACCCGATGGTCTTTGAACACTACAGATGTTTGGTCATCCTCAGATATTCTGATTTAATCAGTATGGAGAGTAATCAGGACATTAAAAATATTAAAAGCTTCCCAGGTGACTGCAATGTGGAGCAAAGTTTGGGACCCGGCTCTGTAAGTGATGAAAAGAGGTATGATGATAAAGGGAGAGCAAGGTGGGAGTTACATTTCATTTCTGAAGGGTCATTTTGGACTTAGGAGTTTAACGTACTGAAAGGAAAGTCTGGCAGGGAATTCACCAAGTAGATCTGAAATCCAGGAGCAAAGACATTTCTTACTTAGGTTTGGAAGTCATTGGTATGGCAGAACCAGCTTCACCTAATGAACTCCTGTTCGTTGTATCAATTACAGCTGACATTGCTTTTCACTGGGGAAACTAGCCTAAGCTGCTAAAAAGGTCAGACACCTGTGTTCCATGCTCTAAAACCCATCTGAACTTCTTTGGCACGGTACTGTTCACAGTTTATATTATATATATATATTTTTTTTTTTTTTGGTGTTATGTATATATGCAAATGAGCTCATCTGTGGTTGGAAAGTAGAGGATTTTTGTCTGTGCAACACAAAGTACAATAATTCATCTGAATATAGCAAGCTTAGATAAGGACTGTTCAGCAAGGTGTCCCCATACTCTGCTATTTGGCTCAGATTGGTCAGATGTTTTATCTTGGAAGTCTTTACTGCATGGTTATCCCTATCTTTTGGCACTTCACACCATCTTCATAACTTAGTCCTCAGAGAATCAAGAAACACGGATAATACAAAGCCTGTATTAAGGTTCTCTAAGAAAAAATCTATGGAGTATATATGTATTACATTTTATTGAGGGCTTTCAAGCTGAGGATCATGTAAAATTTAAACTAAAAGATACTACATTTTTCCCTAAAGAAATTTTAATCTTAAATTTTAAAAAGTAACTGATGAAACAAGCATGTTCAAAAATTTTTGTTAAGGAATAAACTCTTATTTTTCCACTTTATGTTTCTTCAGTCTTTTCTAATTTATTTTTTTTCTGTAGTGCAGTTTTTTTCCTCTGTCCAGTTCTTGGCTTTCAATGACTTATTCCTGTTCCTATTGTATTTATTTTTACAAGGTGTCTTTTTTAAAGTTAGCACTAATTCGTGTTTCTTAAGCTGTCATTAGTATTTATTTTGAAGCTTCCCCTCTCTTAGAGTTTGTGATATACAGCAAGCATGAACAACTTTTGCTTAAAAGGCCCGATAGTGAATGTAGACCATGTAGACCAAGATGCAAAATTGAGGTTATTGCTCAGTCATTGCGTAGTTCCCAAATCACCTCAAATACCTTAGTCTTCCTTGTTCCATGTCTAAAACATAAGTTAATAGAGTCGCCTAACTCATGGAATGCTGTGTTAAATCTTGCTTTTCTCTAGACGGCCCATTAAAGGTCTGGATCATTGTGTTAGCCAAAGAGCTTCATGTTAGAATTGTAACCAAAGTTCAGGTCTTTGTTAAGGAGCAAAACTTTTTTCACAAACCCAGTGTACAATCGCAGCAAGTTTAAAGGCTGGTGACTATTAACATATTAACTAAAAATGTTGCTTAAAGGAGGAGAATTTTCTCCTTAGAAAGAAATGAACAAAAAACGAATGACAAGCTAGTAGCATTAGAATGGATGAAAATTTTGCTCTCCTACCACTAATTAAGAAAAGGTAAAGCCGGCCAGTGTAGCATTTGCATGACAAAGAAAGCAGTGCAAACAGAAAGTGGCTCAAGATTAATGTCCTGTTAAGATTCAAAGTTGAAAGGAGATATAAAACAGGAAAAATTTTACATTTGCTCTTGCAAGCATTTGTGGCCTTCAAGGGCTTTATCCTCCAGGGGAAAGAGGTGTGCTTGTCATTCAGACCAGTACGACTTTAAAAGAGCAAAACTGTCTATCTTTGCTTTCACATATGTAAACTATCTTCCTTTTTACTCTTTCTTTGTAGTTTCAAACTAAAGAATATGTTGCTGCCGATATGTGAGCTAACTTCCGCTCATCATAGGCTTCCAAAGTTCCTGTCCCTGCCAGTACTGAAATTCAGAGAAAATAATATGATGCCATCACATTGAGTCAGTGTTTGCAGCAGATAGAGGTTAATGCTATGAAGCTAATTATTTTTTCTTTAGAAACACTGCGTCATTGTTATTTGGTGAAGTCTGTGAGCCAGTGCCAGTCCCCATGTTGTTTGTTACTGGTCTACAGCAAGAGAAGTTACAAATTTGACACTAAAGGTTTAGAGACATTAAGCACATTGACAGTAATTTTACATCTAATAATTATAATGATAAAAAAGAACCTGTTTGTATGTCTTTGTTCTTATTCCATTTTCTTATTAATTTCTTTGTATTGTATTGTACAAAATTGCCTTTGAAAGAAGTGGTAGATTTTATTTTTAAATGATCTTTTACTACAGAGCATTTGAAATAACCTGTCTTAACACATTTTTGGTGATGGGAAATTCTCACTGGAAAAATAACAAAATCAACAGCAACAACTACAACTACAATCATCATTTTTGCTTGTAATACTATAATTTGTGTTGTTGTGGCAGGCCAGTTCTCATTAACACAGGCCTTCATAACAACTATTTCAGCACTGACTGAGTGGTTGAGTTAAATATTCAAAGCTGAAAGAGCCAGTGACCTTATACAAAGGCTGGAATATAATAAAAGCCCACCAAGAGTCTTGCTTGGGCCTTTCCTGGGACTTGAAGTATGACTGGATCATGAAGGAATTCTTAAGAAGACCCATTTAGGATTATTGGGGGTCTGAAGAAACTCCCCAGGCCTCTACAAACAAGTTTATTGGGGGTCTGAAGGAACTCCACAAACCTCTATGACTTAGGAGGAGAAAAGATAAAAGTAGTGACCCCAGGACCTCAACCCATTCAGATTAAGTAAACTTACAGATTCCAGAGGAAGGTCTTCAGGACTCAGATCTTAGTTATAGATTAAAAGAAGTTAATCACTTATGTCTTTAGATCAATGCATACTTATACATAGACATATAACTTAGAAGATGTATTAGTCTGTTTTCAACACTGCTGATAAAAACATACCTGAGACTGGGCAATTTACAAAAGAAAGAGGTTTAATGGTTCCACATGGCTAGGGGGGCCTCACAATCATGGTGGAAGGCAAAAAGGAGCAAGTCATGTCTTACATGGATGGCAGCAGCCAAAGAAAGAGCTTGTGCAGGGAAACTCCCTCCCCCCAACACAGTTGTTGTTGTTGTTTTTTGTTTGTTTTTTTTTTTTGGAGACTGAGTCTCTCTCTGTCACCCAGGCTGGAGTGCAATGGTGTGATCTCAGCTCACTGCAACCTCTGCCTCCGAGGTTCAAGCAATTCTCCTGCCTCAGTCTCCCGAGTAGCTGGGATTACAGGTGCCCACCATGACATGTGGCTAATTTTTGTATTTTTAGTAGAGACAGGGTTTCACCATGTTAGACAGGCTGGTCTCAAACTCCTGACCTCAAGTGATCCACCTGCATTGGCCGCCCAAAGTGCTGGGATTAGAGACATGAGCCACCACACCCTGCCAAAACTCCCATTTTTAAAACCATCAGATCTCAGGAGACTCATTCACTATCACAAGAATAGCATGGGAAAGACTCACCCCCATAATTCAGCCACCACTGGGTTCCTCCCACAACATGTCAGAATTGTGGGAGTTACAATTCAGGATGAGATTTGGGTGGGGACATAGCCAAACCATATCATTCCACCCTTGGCCCCTCCCAAATCTCTTATCTTCACATTTCAAAACCAATCATGCCTTCCCAACAGTTCCCCCAAAGTCTTAACTCATTTCAGCATTAACTCAAAAGTCCACAGTAAAAGTCTCATCTCAGACTAGGCAAGTGCCTTCTTTCTATGAGCCTGTAAAATCAAAAGCAAGTTAGTTACTTCCTAGATACAATGGGGGTATACACAATGGGGAAATACAGCCATTGCAAATGGGAGAAATTGGCCAAAACAGTGGCTACAAGCCCCATTCAAGTCTGAAATCTAGCAGGGCAGTCAAATCCTAAAGCTCCAAAATGATCTCCTTTCACTCTGTGTCTCACATCTGGGTCACACTGATGAAAGAGGTGGGATCCCATGGTCTTTAGCAACTCCACCCCTGTGGCTTTGCAGAGTACAGGCTCCCTCCTGGCTGCTTTCATGGGCTGATGTTGAGTGTCTGTGGTTTTTCCAGGCACACGGTGCAAGTTGTTGGTGGATCTACCATTCTGGGGTCTGGAGAACAGTGGCCCTCTTCTCACAGCTCCACTAGGTATGCCCCAGTAGGGACTCCATGTGAGGGCTCAGACCACATATTTCCCTTCCGCACTGCCCTGGCAGAAATTCTCCATGAGAGCCCTGCCCCTGCAGCAAACTTCTGCCTGGAAATCCAGACATTTCCATTCATCCTCTGAAACCTAGATGGAGGTTCCCAAACCTCAATTCTTGACTACTGTGTACCCACAGGCTCAACACCACATGGAAGCTGCCAAGGGTTGGGGCTTTCCCTCTCTGAAGTCATGGCCTGAGCTGTACCTTGGCCCCTTTTAGTCATGGCTGAAGTGGCTTGGATGCAAGGCATCAAATCCTTAGACTGCATACAGCGTGGGAACCCTGGGCCCAGCCCATGATTCCATTTTTTCTTTCTAGGTATCTGGGCCTGTGATGGGAGGGGCTGCTGGGAAGACCTCTGACATGCCTGGGAGACATTTTTCCTATTGCCTTGGGGATTAACATTCAGCTCCTCATTATTTATGCAAATTTCTACAGCTGGTTTGAATTTTTCCTTAGAAAATGGGATTTTATTTTCTATTGCATTGTCAGGCTGCAAATTTTCCAGACTTTTATGTACTGCTTCCCTTATAAAACTGAATGCCTTTAACAGCACCCAAGCCACCTCTTGAATGCTTTGCTGCTTAGAAATTTCCTCTGCCAGACCCTAAATCTTCCCTTCTCAAGTTCAAAGTTCCATAAATCTCTAAGGCAGGGGCAAAATGCCACCAGTCTGTTTGCTAAAACATAACCTTTGCTCTAGTTCCCAACAAGTTCCTCATTTCCATCTGAGACCACTTCAGCCTGGACTTTATTGTCCATGTTGCTATCAGCATTTTGGGCAAAGCCATTCAACAAGTCTCTAGGAAGTTCCAAACTTTCCCACATTTTCCTGTCCTCTTCTGAGCCCTCCAAACTATTCCAACCCCTGCCTGCTACCCAGTTACAAAGTCGCTTCCGCATTATTGAATATCTTTTCAGCAGCACCTCACTCCTGGTACCAATTTGCTGTATTAGTCCATTTTCATGCTGCTGATAGAGACATACCTAAGACTGGGTAGTTTGCAAAAGAAAGAGGTTTAATGGACTTATGGTTCCACGTGTCTGGTGGGGGAGCTCACAATCGTGGTGGAAGGCAAGGAAGAGCAAGCCACGTCTTACAAGGGTGGCAGCAGGCAAAGAGAGAGCTTGTGCAGGGAAACTCCCATTCTTAAAACTATCAGATCTTGTGAGAGTCATTCACTATGCAAGAACAGCACAGGAATGACCCACCCCCATAATTCAATCACCTCCCACCAGGTTTCTCCCACAACACATGGAAATTGTGGGAATTACAATGCAAGATGAGATTTGAGTGGGGACACAGCCAAACCATATCAGAAGGTATATAAGCTCTGGAAGACTTTATAATTTTTAGTCTGGCAATATTTTCCAGGCCTTCTCCCTGTAACCGGCTACAGAAATAAAAACTCTCTTCCTTCCCATTCATCTTGCATCTTGCTATTGGGCCATGAGAATAAGCAGCCTGACCCTTAGTTTGGTCTGGGAACACTGTGTTGTGTAACACCTACAACTGGATCAGTGACTTTTCTCATTTAATAATCTCAGAGAATCTAAGGAAGTTATTACCATTCCTACTTTATAAATGAGGAAACCGATACTCAGAGAGTTAAATAATGACAATGTATAATTTTCAAAAAATTGAAACACATAGTTCTTATATAGACATAATGTGAGTACTTGTTAAAGATTTTAAAACTCATTAAAAGAGGAATCAGTAGAATGATAAAGCTAGTTCCAATGGGGATTCAAGATGTTACTGGAAAGGGGTCCCGTTCCAGATCCAAGAGAGAGTTCTTGGACCTCACACAAAAAACAATTTGGGGTGAGTCCATAAAGTGACAGCAAATTTATTAGGAAAGTAAAGGAATAAAGAATAGCTACTCCATAGGCAGAGCAGCCCCATGGGCTGCTGGTTGGCTATTTTTATGGTTATTTCTTGATTACATGCTAAAAAATGGGTGGATTATTCATGAGTTTTCCAGGAAAGGAGTGGGCAATTCTTAGAACTGGAGGTTCCTCCCCATTTTAAACTATATAGGATAATTTGCTGACATTGCCATGGCATTTGTAAACTGTCCTGGCACTGATGGGAGTGTCTTTTAGCATGCTAATGTATTACAATTAGCATATAATGAGTAGTGAGGATAACCAGAGGTCACTTTCATCACCATCTTGGTTTTGGTGGGTTTTATCTGGCTTGTTTACCACATACTTTTATCAGTAATGTCTCTGTTACCTGTACCTTGTGCTGACCTCCTATCTCATCCTGTGACTAAGAATGCCTAACCTCCTTAGAATGCAGCCCAGTAAGTCTCTGCCTTACTTTACCCAGCCCTATTCAAGATGGAGTCACTCTGGTTCAAACACCTCTGACAAAGAGACCAAAGCATTTAGAATTAATGAAAGACAGAATGCTAAAATATGACTGTAAAAACAGGTGCTTTTAGAAGAGCCTCCCAGTTAGACTCAGGTGGCTCTAACACCCTGAGTTCTTATGTAAGCCAACCAAACCCAACTCAGTGTGAGCAGTCAGATCCTAGAGAAACAACACTTAAACTTCACCAGTGAGAAGCTACTAACCAATCTCTAACTCGGGATTTTAAGGCCACTTCTCCAGTTTAACCATTCAAATATTTTCTTTGCCTTTCTGCTAGATAAAAAGCATTTTATTTTCTCTTAGATAAAAATTATTTTCAATGTGTTCATTTTCTACAAGTTTAAATCTACTTTTCAGAGTATGAGCCAAGATTAATAATAAATGTGAAGCCAAAAGAAGAAAGAACTCTTAGACAAGTCTTTCAGGGCTAGGTAGATCATCAAATTCCATTATGACCATGCTTCTATCTAGCTCAAAACGTGATACTCCGAAGTCTGGCAACTTGCATGCTGAGTACTTTGAACTGAAGGAGACTGGAAGGACATCAAAAGCAAAGTCTTTGTGACTTTCTTCTGTCCTCCTGTCTCCTGCCCATCGTTCTCCTCTTAAAGTGATTGGTAGAAAACAGAATTCTCCCCCAAGGTACTTCATAGAAACTAGAACTCTTCTTCCCCAAAGCAAGCCATAAAACGGAGAAAAGTCATTCTCTGATATTCTCCCTTTTTTTTTTTTTTTTTTTTTTTGGAATATCCTCATTCCAAAGGGGTCCTGCCTCATATGCAGGAGGAAATAAGGCTGCACAGAGAGGCCAAGAAGAATCCGAGCAGACAGCCTCTGCTGGGTTTTCCCCTCAGTCTATTTATTACTAGTAAATCATACCTTTGTCCAATCACATTTCTACAGAGCTGTCCATTCTTCATCTAACCCAAGCATATAAATAGACAGTTTTCCTGCAGTTTTGAGTCTTTAGTTCTGATCTCCTGAGTCATGTAAAATTTCGATTGCATACATTTGTTACTTTTTTTCTGTTAACGTGTCTTGCTACAAGTGTCTGCTGTGGCCCCTATGATGGACAAGGACATATACCATAGTTTTTCACTCCTACACTTCACAAAGAAAAGTCAGAAAGTGACCATTCCAGGTTTTATTGCTTGCTTTGGGGGACAGGGATTCTAGTTTCTATGGACTCGATTTAGAAGACTGATAAGGGTGGGTGACAGGAGATGGGAGAAGGTCATAGAGACCTTGCTTCTGTGGCCCTCCTGTCGTCTTCAGCTCAAAAATACTCAGTGTGCCAAGGCAGGAGACTTTGGGATATTGTGTTCAGCGCCCTGCCGTTAGTAATCATGCTATGAATATTCAAATATAAGAGAACCTATTTTCACATCCATCTCTATATTCTAGAGTATTGATTACATACATAAGGATAGATACGTGGAAGGATGGATACTAGTTGTATACTAAAAGGCTCAGGCTTTGGATACTGAACTGAAATTCTAGCTTAATTGTTTTCTAGCAGAATGATCTGGGGCAAATTATTATTTTTTTTATTTTATTTTTTATTTATTTATTTTTATATTTTTTATTTATTTATTTATTTATTTTTTATTTTATTATTATTATACTTTAAGTTTTAGGGTACATGTGCACAATGGGCAGGTTAGTTACATATGTATACATGTGCCATGCTGGTGCGCTGCACCCACTAACTCCTCATTTAGCATTAGGTATATCTCCTAAAGCTATCCCTCCCCCCTTCCCCCACCCCACAACAGTCCCCAGAGTGTGATGTTCCCCTTCCTGTGTCCATGTGATCTCATTGTTCAATTCCCACCTATGAGTGAGAATATGTGGTGTTTGGTTTTTTGTTCTTGTGATAGTTTACTGAGAATGATGATTTCCAATTTCATCCATGTCCCTACAAAGGACATGAACTCATCATTTTTTATGGCTGCATGGTATTCCATGGTGTATATGTGCCACATTTTCTTAATCCAGTCTATCATTGTTGGACATTTGGGTTGGTTCCAAGTCTTTGCTATTGTGAATAATGCCGCAATAAACATACGTGTGCATGTGTCTTTATAGCAGCATGATTTATATTCCTTTGGCTATATACCCAGTAATGGGATGGCTGGGTCAAATGGTATTTCTAGTTCTAGATCCCTGAGGAATCGCCACACTGACTTCCACAATGGTTGAACTAGTTTACAGTCCCAACAACAGTGTAAAAGTGTTCCTATTTCTCCACATCCTCTCCAGCACCTGTTGTTTCCTGACTTTTTAATGATTGCCATTCTAACTGGTGTGAGATGGTATCTCATTGTGGTTTTGATTTGCATTTCTCTGATGGCCAGTGATGGTGAGCATTTTTTCATGTGTTTTTTGGCTGCATAAATGTCTTCTTTTGAGAAGTGTCTGTTCATGTCCTTCACCCACTTTTTGATGGGGTTGTTTGTTTTTTTCTTGTAAATTTGTTTGAGTTCTTTGTAGATTCTGGATATCAGCTACTCATCTGACATGGGGCAAATTATTTAACCTCTCTAAACCTCCTTTTACTAATGTATACATGGAGATAATATTAATAGCACCTCATAGAGCTTTGGTGAGGATTGAGTTAGAGAATGCCTGTAAAAGCTTGACACAGTACCTAACATGCTTTCTCCCCACTTCTCCTAGTTTCTTTCAGTGAAATGTTCCAATAACAACAACTCCTGGCCTTGCTTTGCACTCTCACATATTAGGCCCTAGAGATGGAGGAACAATATCTATCTGAATGGTGACCTTGAAAGAAGAAAGTAGGCATGCATATCCTGGTCCCTTCTTTCCTTTCTTTTTTCATGTGGGTATGCTGCTTGTAAGTATCACGTATTTTTTATCATTGAGCAGGACGTCATTTGCCTGCAGATGCAGACCGGCTTCTCTAACAATAGTTTAATCCATATAGATCATTTTGACTCTTTTTTCTTATTTCTCAAAGGTTTTAGAACCTGGGCAAGGAACAGTGTTACTCCCTTGAACCTCATGATGGCTTATAGAAAATTCAATGAAAGCTGTTTTTAGCTCTATATATTTTTAAATGGTTGTTTTACTGCTTTTTAGTTTTTGCTTGTTTTTAAATTGGTTACCTTTCTTTATTGAGCTTTATTTCTAAATAGGATAAAATTATTAACCTCTATGGGTTATTGTAAACCTGGAAAATTATTCTGTATGTAAATTCTCTGACCCATAGTGAACATTCTATCTTGTGACCAGAATTCCTGTCAAATATTTTGCTCTTGAGGGTATGTTTATTTTATATATAGGGCCACTTAAGCATAATAACTAAATTGCTATTTTGCATGAAAAATACAAACTCTTGGATAGATAACAATGGAACCAAAAGGAAACTTTTATTGTTTTTGAATAATTAGGATAGTAACTGCCAGTCACTGCTTTGCTTTGTAAAAAGTTTGAAAAGTACATTTGTACTCAGAGAGTTTTTTTCCTGATGTCTAATATTAGTCAAGATACATTTTATTAAATCAAATTATTCAAATTTAAAATCCTGTGGTAACAGGATTGGGATGTGAAAAACAAATTATTCCTTAAAGTACTAACTGGAAAATCTATCATAAATGTGAAAAATTTTTTCAAAAAGGGACTTTGATCAAATAGCTGGAATTCCGTCTTATGATGAATATCCATCAGAAACAAAACAGATGACTTAAACCACATGAGTGTCTTTCATGATAAAAAAAAATCATAAATAATTCATGGATTATTTCACTTCAGTGTGTTGCTGATTTTTAATTAAATCCAATTAGAGTCAATTCATTTTATCACGTGCAGTTTGTTTCTGTACCATCTTAGTTTCAAAGTATTTTTATGTTCCTAATTCTAAACTCTGTAGGCTATAAAGATGCATACTGCAAAACCTGTAAGGCTGGTATTTAGAGTGTTTTTGGTAACAGAAAAGAGCAAGGCAAAGGGATTATTTTTTTCCCCTGAGCTGATAAATGTTATTTATGAAGAATGGACATGAATTAATGGTTCTGTCAGTAATTCTGTAGTTATGACTTCGAAGCAGGCACCATTTCCTTGAATTCCTGGGAAGCTATATTTTATGTTTGCTTTCTTTTGACAATGGTTTTTGTTAAAACTGGGTTGCTAATAACTCCCTAAAGCAAGTTAGTTTACTGAGCAATATAATTTGACAAATGCTTATTAGTAAAAGCTATACTCTTGAGATTTACTTGACTGAAGTGTCCCATTGATTGTCATTAATTATCATGTTGATTCACAAACAAGTTTCTATGTTCATTTGTCACTTCAGCAATTTAGATATTGATTGGATCCATTTGGACGTGTAACACCCAAGTTGAGGCTCCCTTGAAAACTTGTCAAAAGGTACAAAAGATTATACTGACAGTCAACAGTACAGAACACAACAGCATTATATTTAAGCAGTTAATCATTTCTGGAGAAGAAAATGCAGTAGTTTCCAAAAGAAATTGGCTAAAAGAATACAAAGAAGTTGCCAGTGGAAGGCATTAGGATGTATTCTTGAGAATTCAAGTAGGCACAATGGTAGTCAGTTAATAGGGTTTAAAAACAAACACACAGACAAAAAATCACGTCACTTACAACCTCTAGGAACAAAAAACATACCTATAGCTGATAGACCTAAGGCATGGGATTGCAGGCCTTACGGGGCAATACTCTTAGCATTTGCTTTTAGGAAGAACCTAGCGTCTGTCAACAAGTATATACCCGATGGAATGGCATTGCTTACCACAGTGTTAAGATGGAAGAAGCACCGGATGGACGTCACAAATCCCCTGTCACAAACCCCAGGCTCTTCACTTAGCTGTATTCTTAGTGGGAACTCGGGCAAGATATTTAGTGACTTTTATCTTGCCAAAGATATCACTTAATGTAGATGTGCCGTTATTTTATGTGCCACTAGGAAAGAAAAATACCAAGAAACCGTGGCACGGTATCAATTGTAAAACGCAGCTTCTGAGATGCTAAAAGGTATCGAAAAATATATATTCTGAAGGGCCTTACTTCACTTATTTATCTGTGAATGGAGAAGACTGGGTTAGATTGGTGACCATTTAACATAAATTCCTTGGAATGCTAATATGTATAATGTTAAATATAATTTTGCAACAAATAAGATATCCAAGAATACATACCTGTATATTTTATATATATAATAATAATTTTTTATTATTTTCCCAAAATAATAAATGGGAAATAAAATCCCATTTATTTTTAATAAACTTAAATAAATAAATTAAGTCCATGAAGTATGGTCTCCCCTTCTCTGGTGATTTCAAGGACTTATAATTTCATTTTCCTGGTGTTACTGCTAATTTTCATCTCTATTCCTAATTCTCACTGTCCCCTCTTCACACTCTGCCACCAAATGAGTGTACATACAACTTAGGTTGACCCGTGAGAGTCCCCACATCCCTATCCACAGTGACGAAACAGAGATGGGCTTATGAACCAAATAAGCCTAATTAGACCCTTTCCTGAGATTGTATATGAACTCTAGGACAAAGAAAGTCCCTTTATGGTTGGGTTTGCATGTCGGGAACATAGGTATCTAGCATTCATTTTAAAGAACTGTTAAAAAAAAAAAAAACTGTTGGGGAAATAAGCCAATTAGAAATAAGGAATGTAGGCTGGGCATGGTGGCTCACGCCTGTAATCCCAGCACTTTGGGAGGCCAAAGTAGGTGGATCACTTGAGGTCAGGAGCCTGGCCAACATGGTAAAATCCTGTCTCTACTAAAAATACAAAAATTATCCAGATGTGGTGGCAGGCGCCTATAATCCCAGATACTCAGGAGGCTGAGCCAGGAGAATCGCTTGAACCTGGGAGGCAGAGGTTGCAGTGAGCCGAGATCGCATCATTGCACTCCAGCCTGGGTGACAAGAATGAAACTCTGTCTCAAAAAAAAAAAAAAAAGAAAGAAAGAAAGGAAAAATAGAAATAAGGAATGTGAAGAGAAAAATTGCTTTGAGGACATTGTTTATATCACTGAGTTCTGCCTTAACTAAGGCTAGACCACCACTGGCCAATGAATTGTATAAACCAATAAATGTCCTTTTTGCTTAACATGTATGTTTCTGTCATTGCTAATTAAAGGATTCTAATACAGGGGTCAGATATAAAAGTATATTCAGATCAATTACATCTTCAAAGGGACTGCTTTTTAAATGAATTTGTCTTTCATGAATGGACATTTCCTACTAAATTTTGCATTCATTGAGAGTAGTGATAACTGCATGAATTTGAATGTTGGAATAGGAAAGACATGGAACAATGAAGAGGGTGGAAGATGGTGTGATTTATTTTATTTAAAGAAATCAAGATTATCCAAAACGTAAGATGTTAGTCAGCATTTTCCAAAGCGCATTCCCTGGATCTCTAATTTATTTGGGGAAAATTGGGTGTGTTTCCCAAACAAATTCTGCATGTATATTGCCTACCATAGTACCTGGCATGTGGTAAATCATCAGTATACAATTTCTGTGTTTGTGCTCTTAGTGGCAGATTCTTTTTGAATTGCATTTTTGAGGGTAAAAAGAGGCTAAAAGTTAAACTTGTTCTATTCCTTACTGTCTGGTTTGTACCATTCCTGATATCTTCGTTACTTTCTGGAACATTTACTCAAAATCTACGTTACTTTCTTCTTTGACTTCTGCCAAAACAATCTAGTGCATTGCGACTCAAAGTGTGGTTCCCCTAACCATTACTGCTCCACTAACAAATAACAAATCAGGACAAAATACAAATCAGTGCATTCCTTCCTACATTAGAAAAAAATGTCAATTGAACTAAGTAACATACTTAGTAATATAGCTAGTTTATCTTCTCATTGGTGCTTCTTCCTGGCAAAGACCAATAACAAGTGATTGATGGATCTGTACTTAAAGTAGCAGTGACCTGTAAAACAACAACAAGTTGTAATCAGGAACAGCTAGGAATAGCCAGAGGACTTGAGGCTAACACACAGAAATCCCTGTCTTGCAAAGCTCTTCCTCCATGGTTAGAACTTCCAACCACTCATACAGTGTGTGTGGTTGTGGGTGTGAGTGTTAAATTGCCCTCTCCAAGTTGTAGGTCAAAATGATTGAGAATCCTGTCATTTTTCGTCATCATTTTATTTTGTTGTCATAAGTAATTTTTTTTCTTAATTTTATTGCCTGTCGTATTAGTCCTTTTTCACGTTGCTGTAAAGAACTACCTGAGGTTTAACTGATTCACAGTTCCACATGGCTGGGGAGGCCTCAGGAAACTTACAATCATGGAGGAAGGTGAAGGGGAAGCAAGGCATGTCTTACATGGAAGCAGAAGAGAGAGAGAGAAGGTGAAGCAGGAAGTGCCACACATGCTTTCAAACAACCAGATCTCGTGAGAACTCATTCACTATCATGAGAACAGCAAAGGAGAAGTCTACCCCCCTGATCCAATCACTTCCCACCAGGCCCCTCCACTCACACGTGGGGATTACAATTCAAGATGATATTTGGGTGGGGACACAGAGCCAAACCGTATAACCTGTAGTTCCACATGTACCTGGGTCGGCTCTTAGTCCCATACATTCCAAATTACATTATTTAAGCTTCTTACAAAAGGGCATGCTCATTCCAATGGGTTTCTTGTAATGTATATTTGATTAGGACTCATGTGCTATTCATTCAAACATTCCTTTGTTCGTCGTAAATTAGTTTTTTTTGAGCCAATATTGTTAGAGCTTCTTCTAACCAAGAAGGATCTTTAGAAATTGATGCCCTCTGTGGCCTTGGTAGCTCCCAGAATCGATGAATAGCGATTAGTTGTTTAAAGGAGAAAGAGTCTTCTTCAGATATAAAAAGGAGAAATGCCCACATGGACCCCACCCTCTACCCTGAGAAAGTTCTCAACTAAAAGCAATAGCCTTGTCATCTCACATCAGTGATTTCTCGTCCTACACATTCTGAGATGTGATCTCTCAATCCCATTTATGTAAAAGTGGAAGAGTTTGTCCTTCTGTCTGTATTCCTCTCTCATGTTGTCTTGTAGACCTCTTAATATCCATTCACGTGCTTAACATTTAATCTTTATCCATTTATTTTGCTCTGACCTAAGGCAGATAGTCACCTTCACAATTCTTTTAGGTAGTCAGAATGTATACAATGTGTTACGAAATCATAAACGGAAAAGTGGTCTTACAGTTCTTAAGTATTTTTTATATTACAAAGTTTTTAAAAAGCCAAGTTGGAAAAATAATATTTTCATTGGCAAGAGACATTAAGAACTGTAGTAATTGTTCACTAATTGGTTTCTCTGTGCCAGAGCTGTACTGGGCATATGGCTTATATAATTTACCTTGATATTCACGAGAAGCCTATGATGTGAGTTTTATCATTCTCATGTTAGAGGATACATGAGATTTAGATTTTACATGACTTGACTAGGTTTATGCAGCTAGTTCAAAAACCTGGGTTTCAGCTCATGTCTTTTAAAGTTTTAGGCTAATGTTCTTAAATATTAATGTGTAATATCTACTGATGATGTCAAATGACTGAATGAAAATTGCATTTTCTTAGCTATCATTAATAAGCAGTCTTCTCTAATTAATTCTGAGTTCATAGCCAAGTGTTTCCTTAAGAAACATATATGTAGGAAATATGTTTGTGTGTGTCTAGATTCTAGTGATCTAATGATACAGATAACCCCTGTGGACTTAAGGTGGAAAATCTAGTGCACCACTCAATCATTATGCATCAGCGAATGAGAATGAATCTGTATTTAGTTCAAAGAATATTCATTAAATAACATACTTTATTTTTTGTTTGGTAGCATAATGGGAAAGTAATCAACATGTCACCTTTGTTGGATTCTTTACAGCTGGATGATTTCTGAAATGCCAAACTTTACCGGGATTACGCCTTTCCTATATACTAATATTTAACTATTCGCAAGTGAATACAAGCTTTCGGATGGCTGAGGGATTTTGAGGGAGAAGTCTGCTATCAAGCATATGCAGAGCTTCTTTTTCTTCATCTTCCTTCCAGGCCTTGGTGCCATATTGAGAACTTATAATTAGGCCCTAACTCAAAGCCTGCCAAGAATGTATTTTCAATTTTTGTGCTTTGCTATCTCAGCTATTTCAATTACATATATCCATGCTGTAGGAAACATGTTATCCTAAATGTTTCTGGGGATTGATTTTTTTCCAAGTATTTCTAACTTTTGTTTAAACATAATAAAAGTTAACTGAAATTAACAGGAGAGCTTAACTCAGAGAATCTCATCAGCGATTGTGTCCATTCATTACTTTTTTTTATGGCAAGGTAGGCATTGCGCTGGGCATTTTTGGGATTTGCCTCATCTACTCTTCATAATAAGCCTATAACTTAAGTACTATTGACCTCCTTTTTAGAGATAAAGAAACTAACCTAGGGAGATTAAATACATTACTAGATATTCCACCTTATGACTTGGCTTCTAAACCCAAGCTTTTAACTACTTTAGTATGACTTGGCAAAATATATTTTAGATTCCTGTTAATGGCTCATCATAATCTCTTTCATTTCCAGAGGGAGTTAGCATTATCCTCATTTTGTGTATGAAGAATCTCAGATATTGGAAAACTGGATGGCCTACTCAAGATAACCTATTTGAGACATGAAAGAGTTGGAGCTTAGTTACTTTTTACTTTTTAAATGATTAGTATATGATGCAGAAGCTTGTTAATTATTATATTCCTTGCAAGAGAAATTAGTCTATATTTTAAAAGCATCATAAGTATAAGATAAAACACATACAACTGGGTTGTAATCATATAAAATATAAGCTTTCATATATTGGCTTCTGTGTTTGAAACTAACACATCTACATAGTAATAGAGTGGCCCAGCACCACTGAATATGAAACAAATTTTGTTTCTTTATGTTAGGAATCCAGTAAGCCCTGCGACTGGTTGATTTTGAAAGTCAGGTAAGGTTTCTTTACTCCCTGCAAGGAGGCATAGGTCCTATGAATCTGGGTTCCCGCTGGGGACAAGTTGGTATACAAACCTACCCCTGAGTGTGACACCAATCCTCTGTCCTCAGCATCTAATCCCAAGCCTCCCCCAAGGGTAATTTGAAGGTTCCCGGGATTTTGGGATTGGGGGTTACATAACTGCCAGGTGACTAAGGGATTTTAGGCTGGATAGAAAGTTTAGAAGACAGGGGCTTAGGGAGGCTCTGTCTACTCTTAAGTATCTTCACTGCTTCCCTCTGTCTTCCATCTTCCTTCTCATTCCATAACCCCTTTTTCTCTTATCTCATCTTCTTTCTATTTGCCTTCCTACAAAGGACAACAAAAAAGGGAGAAAGTGTGAAAATCTCTTTTAGTAACTTGGGGGTGGGGAAATGTTGCATTTTCTCTTTTGCTAGAATTCTTTCCAATCTCCACTTTGTACTGGAACTCCGCAACTTTCCACTTGCTCGCCTACAGTTCCTCATTTTTCTCAATTCCCTCTCTTCTGCCCGCAATAAAGGTGATACTAGAACACATCAAAATGTGAGGGTACTGTTTCCCACTGCTTTTCAGTCCTCAGTTGTTTCTTCTCTGCATGATAACAAATGAAAGCCAGCTACAAAAATTTCTTTGGACTCCATCAATTCTGTCAGGATTGTTAGCTATGACCAAGAACACTACTTACAATGGTGTAAACATTAATAAGATGTGTCACTCCGCATGTGCAGAGGAGGCGTGAACTCCACAATCCATTACCCTCAGGGAACATACTATATTTCTCTTGGACTATCTCAGGTTGTTTTTTTCCCACAAGTCGGCTTTGGCTTTAGGATGACTTATCTCAGGTAGTAAGATAGGATTCCTCTGAGTGTTGACTATCCTATTTCAGATTCCACGGCTCCAGCTATTGGTACATAGATGTAGATATGAACAGATACTGCAG